>NC_069504.1:1072990342-1073290342 GCF_027579735.1 Bombina bombina
TAGACACTAAAACACAAAATATATCTACATGTTATTCTCAGACTTATCGTTTCTTTGAATACATCATTCTATGTAGCATTTATTTAGTGTTTAATATCCCTTTAAAGGGACGATTATCTAAACCTCCCCAGATCAGACGTGGTTTTTCTCGCCAACCCTCACAAGGACTGCCCTGGTGGAATTATCTTTAAAAAGGGGCAGTCTCTGTGAGTGGCGAGATGTCTGCTATTAAAAATAATGTGATATAGATCGCTCACCGGTTCCATATTCCTGAAGCTCAGACATATATATACATTGTGCGGTACGATAGCCAAAGTACCGCACAACTTATATTTCCATCTATTAGGGTTAAGGGGTTAACATTGCATTTTCTATCTTAATCGTAAATATTTATAGGGACAGTCTACTCCAGAATTGTTATTGTTTAAAAAGATAGACAATCCCTTTATTACCCATTCCCCAGTTTTGCATAACCAACACAGTTATATTATATACTTTTTACCTCTGTGATTACCTTGTATCTAAGCCTCTGGAAACTGCCCCCTTATTTCAGTTCTTTTGAAAGACTTGCATTTTAGCCAATCAGTGCTGATTCATAAATAACTCCACGGGAGTGTAAAAAACTGCCAAAATGCACTGAGATAAAAGGCAGTCTTCAAAGGCTTAGAACGTAGCATATGAGCCTACCTAGGCTTAACTTTCAACAAAGAATACCAAGAAAACAAAACAAATTTGATGATAAAAGTACATTGGAAAGGTGTTTGAAATTGCATGAAATCATGAAAGCTTAATTTTGACCAGACTGTCCCTTTAATTTTGACTTTACTAACCATTTAAACATATTATGACAGCAGTGTTTGTAACAATCTATAACATTGTTACAAATGTTGCAAAGTAAATTTGATAATAAATCTCAATTGGAATGTTGTTTTTTTAAATCACACACTCATTCATACATCATCTGAATGTCCCTTTATTATTATTATTATTATTATTATTATTATTATTATTATTATTATAAACTGGTATCATTCTGATACAGTGACGTTATTGCGGAGAGAATTTACAATCTCATGTGTCTCTAACCTTAAGGTACAGATTGTAAGAAGCTTGCCAGAATTCCTTTTAATAAAACAAGCTTACCTGAATACTCAGATTCAATGTACAGATCAAGCTTTGGTTGTGTTACCAATACGATATTGTAGCTCTGTTTACTGGGTCTATGTTGTATTATTCAATGCAATAAAAACAAGATATGTTGACTATACAATGATTTATGCACTTTGAAATAGCAATAAAAAACATATGCATTTAACTGGTTATCTCCCATATAGACATGTATAACAAGATCCTGGATTTTGAAGGGACATGAAACCAATTTTTTTCTCTCTATCGTGATTCAGATAGAGAATACAATTTCAAATAACTTGCCAATTTAGTTATATTATCTAATTTGCCTCATTCTCTTGAAATCCTTTGTTGAAATGCATACCTATGTAGGTTCAATGGCAACAACACTACTGGGAGCTAGCTGCTGATTGGTGGCTGCACATATATGCCTTTTGTTATTGGCTCACCAGATGTGTTCAGCTAGCTCTAGTGCATTGCTGCTCCTTCAACACAGCTTACCAAGAGAATAAAGCAAATTTGAATAAGAATAGTAATAGACGTTGTTTAAAATGGTATTGCTTTATCTGGATTATAAAAATGTGGTGTTTCCCGTCACTTAAAGTACTGCGTTGGTACGTGTGCTTCTCACTGCACAGGCCATGGTGGATCTGCAGGGAGCCTTGTTACTGCACCTATAGTCTGCTGAACCAATTAGACAGGTTCTGACAAATATCGCACATCACAGGCCAAACTGAAGCTTTGGGGGCCTATTTGTTATGGTGCGAACGGACATGATTCGATATAGCGGATCATGTCCGCCGCACATCGATAAATGCCGACAGCATACGCTGTCTGCATTTATCATTGGACCAGCAGTTCTTGTGAACTGCTGGTGCAATGCCGCCCCCTGCAGATTTGCGGCCAATCGGCCGCTAGCAGGGGGTGTCAATCAACCTGATCGTATTCAATCGGGTTGATTTCTGTCCGCGGCCTCAGAGCAGGCGGACAAGTTATGGAGCAGCGGTCTTTAGACCGCTGCTTCATAACTTCTGTTTCCGGAGAGCCTGAAGGCTTGCCGGAAACACGGGGCATTAAGCTCCATACGGAGCTTGATAAATGTGCCCCATAATCTTTGAAGCACAAAATTCCCCAGTTATTAAGGGGTTAAGAAATGGTGAGAGTGTTTGATAGCATTAATATACAGAATTGTTTTCCCTCATAATAGTGTAAAACTCTTGTAGGGCACAAAAATCACAGTGGAAGGCTGACAACTTGAAGGAAAAAAATCCAAAATCTCTGGCTCTAGTGTGGTTTTATATGGACATAATACCAATGCAGGGGTCAGTTCACTGAGACATCTATTTGTTACAAATGTGATCACATTATCAAGACAATATATTAATTTCATATGTACATAATATAAACGACAATTTTAGAAAGGAACAGCAAAACATTTGCATGCAAATAAATGTTTTGAGAACTTTTAAAAACACAATCTGCTTAATTTAACCATACTGGGATATACCCCATTAAAAACGATCAATGAACATTGTTTAAATCATTTGACATGGGCAGATATAAAGCTGCCTCAAGCAATCACTGTGATGAATGTTGCCAAGAAAAAAGCTGTTAATCTTGCATTTTTTTCACTACACATGATTAGACATTTATTATTTATTACATATGTGTTTGATGTATATTTAGCTATAGATTCTTTATGAAGTGAATATCAGAGTAAGTGGACACGTCAATTTGAGGACAATGCCACTCAGATGTGTTCTTTGTCTCTTTAAACAAATGCTGTCATAATTGAGGTTAAGGGGTCAATTGATTATTGGCCGAATTGGGCCAATTCACCATGTTTCCGCGCGAGCGTTTAGACTCGCCAGAAACAGGAGTTAAGAAGAAGCTTAACTCATATGCCACCTCTGAGGATGCGTACAGCAATCCGCCCGATCCTATACGATCGGGCTGATTGACACAATCCTTGCTATCGGTACTGCACAAGCAGTTCACTAGAACTGCTTGTGAAATGCTGAATATGGACAGCGTATGCTGTCCGCATTCAGCGATGTCTGGCGGACATGATACGCTACAGTGCATCATGTCTGCCAGACTTTAATAAATTGACCCCTTAGTGTAATTTATAAAAATATGTGAATGTGTTGGTTGAATCTCTTAATTATGCAGTAACAAAATACCCTCTCTGAACTACCTCTGAATATCAATTAGGAATATGCCACTTCTACCTCTGATGCTGTCCTTTAGCCATGTGCTATAATGTACAACTTTGCGCACACAGTACCTGTCCATAGATAGCTGGGCCACCAGTGTGACATCAGTGTTATCGGACGCAGGCTCATACTCATAATGCAGGAAGTAGAGGTGTGTTCGATGAACAGTAAAACGCTCACGTCTGAACTCGTAGCACAGGTCATCCTCATCCAGCTCCGACAGCTGCTTCTGAAGCTATTAGGAGGACAGACAGATATGAAATTAGAGGAATATAAGGTTTAAACATTACGTCCATCTATCAGGGAGCTGTTTAAAGCCCTCTTGCCATCAATACAAAGATAACTTTTTGTGGTTTCACTTGTATTCTCTTTATAGACTAACAGTTAAAGAGATATTGTACTAAATACTAATGTAAGAGCAGCATTTAAATATATTGGGCTAGATTACAAATGAAATGCAAAAATATTAGGGCTATTGTAACATTGTTCAAATGCAATCAATAGAGCTTCTATTTTTGCACTCATATAGCAAGTTATTTTTTAGTTCTTGAGTGATAGTCCAGTGCATGCTAACATCTATATATTGAATACCGCGGGGGCACTTAGTCACTCATATAATAGACTTTGGGGGCACGTAGTAAAATTCATAACATATATTTTTTAAGTGCAAAGCTAAGGGTGTGCTAAGCCAATGGTGTCGTTCTGTACCATTCTAAATTATAATAATGGAATGCAACACAACTTACCATTTGTAATAATATGAGTGCAATGAGCGCAGTAAAAGTGCTTACTGTGCTATCCAGTAAAAGTATATAAAAGTATAGTATATTTCCCTGACTGCCATGCAGTAACTAGAAAATGTAATATAAAAAGGAGTCCTTCAAAATGCCAACGTTATGACAAGCTGTTAGCGTGTTAGCACTGGGGCTAGAGGGTCTGATGTGTACTGCATTATATATCATCCTCCAGGTCCTGTGTGTATTGCACTTACAAAGAAGACTTGTAATTTACAATGACACTAGCATGTATCTCTATTCTGAGATGATAGAGGCAGGGGTGGCAAGCAGATGCTGCTGCCCAGTCTTGGCTCAGATGTTCCATAATAAAATAAAACTATATATATATATATATATATATATATATACATACATACGCATATATATATATATATATATATATATATACACACACACATATATATATATATATATACACACACATACACACACACAAGCACACACACACACACACACACACACACACACATAAATACATTTCTGGCATGGATAATAAATATTTCTATTCTATAAATTTGAAAGACCTGAAACTTTCTCCAATACCTAAAAGCAGATTAATAGAAAAGGACCACTTAGGAGGTGAGAAAAAAACTAAATAAATGCTTTGCTAATGTTTGTTGGAATGAAAATATGAAGGAGACACACTGGAGAAAATATGTCTCAAACACAAAAAGACTTCAATGGAAATAACCAAATTGAAACTGACATGTTTTGTCTGAACAGTGATATTGAAGATGTTTTTGAGCATTCAGTTAGACACACTTATTTATTTTATTAACAGGGATACTTTTGTTGTGGAACATAAAGTAGACTTTTTAAAATTGTTTGTTGGTTAGATATAGTTTAGGAGTAAATATAGATAGTGTTGCACAAAATGAGCATTTCATATAGAAAACAATATGTTAGTATTTATGTTTGTGAGTTAAAGATACAAAAAAACTTGTAATTTCTTGACAGTTTTGGTGTTGCAATAAATTATCAAACAAAGCGTGAAAGCTTTCTGAATAGATTAACACCTTGTTTGTTACAATTAGTTCTCAACAGCCAAAGTCTCTCCCACCTCTTCTTTATCCGGACTTGTTACTGTGCTTGACAGGCTTGCCGCTGTGATAATGCGGTAATGTTAGCAAAATTTGCATTGTTTTTCAGTATCTTATCACATCTGTTGAGGCTAATTACGGACAGATATTTAGCATGGATAGACTTGTTATCCCTGCAGAGAACAATTCTATTTGTTACAGTTAAATTATAATGGAGAAATTATAAGATTTTTTTACTATGCATAATAAACATTTTCTCTAAGTGTTTCATGCCCCTTTAAATTCATTGGTATGCAAGAGATAAATCAACTTAAGCATACTGTATATCCTCTAATTAGTATTTTATTGATGTAGAAGTATAAAGTACATCTCTAATCCAGGGATTACAGAGAGGAATACTATTATCAATCAGGGGATATTACATTTGTAATTATTTACCATTTATATGGCCAAATTACAAGTGGAGCACTAAATTATTGTGCGCCCACAAATGTGCAAATTTGCCTGTTTGCAAGCGTGCAATAAACAACCAGCCATTACAAGTGATCAGCTCTCTGGTTAATTTTCTGTAAGTGCCCCAAATGCCCACAAAAAAAGAGGTCATTATAGTTTTTTGATATAAAAAAATAAAACTGCACTAGGCATTTTTTGGGGTCTAAAGTAGGTGGGAGTGGAGTGTTAGTAAAAAAAACAGCACTGAAAAGTGCCTTTACATTGTGGTCTACTGGAACTGTGTGTTCGCTGTAAATATTTATGTATCGGCTTATATACATATATAAATTTCCAAATGACAGCATTCAGGGTGTCTGGTGAAAAATAGAACAATAGGAAATACAGGACTTTGAAAGTAAAATATAAACTTTATTTGTGAAAACAGTTAAAAGTACAACATTAGGGCACAGCACACACGACACTGTTCACAGCTGACGCGTTTCACGCCCACACAGCGTTTCCTCAGAGCTCTGGGGAAACGCCGTGTGGGTGTGAAACCCGTCAGCTGTGAACAGTGTCGTGTGGGCTGTGCCCTAATGTTGTACTTTTAACTGTTTATACAAATAAAGTTTATATTTTACTTTCAAAGTCCTGGATTTCCTATTGTTCTATTTTTCACCAGACACCCTGAATGCTGTCATTTGGAAATTTATACATTTGTTGTACGGAGGTCGAGGGGGAACCTTGACAGCTGGAGTGTAAGGCTTAAGCTGGTTGGACATGACCGGCGAAAGGAAGAGGAAGTACGCAGCAGTATCTACACGCTACAGTGTGTGCATACGGAGAACGCTTACGACTCACATGGTATGAGAACTTTCTAAGAGAGAGAGTGAGTGTCTTCGAGTATGTGGTGATACGAGCGGTAAGTCATCTAAATTTTTCCTTGTGACCTTATGCTGGATGGATTGTTACTATAGTGGGACACGTTGAAATACACGGAAGGTACATATATATATATATATATATATATATATATATATATTCTTTTTAAAGGGCAACAAACACAGCTAGTAGTTGCTTGATGTGATCCCACTTCAAAGACTGTAAAGTTGCTGTATTGATACAAACCTTACTTTGTCAAAAAGTTGTGTATATACATATATATATATATATATACACAGTATATATTTATGTGTTAATATGTGTATAAACACATATTAGCACATAAATATATATGTATATACACATATTAACACATAAATATATATGTATATACACATATTAGCACATAAATATATATGTATATACACATATTAACACATAAATATATATGTATATACACATATTAGCACATAAAATATATTTATATACACATATTAACACATAAATATATATGTATATACACATATTAGCACATAAATATATATGTATATACATATATTAACACATAACTATATATGTATATACACATATTAGCACATAAAATATATGTATATCACATATTAACACATCAATATATATGTATATACACATATTAGCACATACATATATATGTATATACACATATTAGCACAGAAATATATATGTATATACACATTAACACATACATATATATGTATATACACATATTAGCACTCAAATATATATGTATATACACATATTAGCACATAAAATATATGTATATCACATATTAACACATAAATATATATGTATATACACATATTAGCACATACATATATATGTATATACACATAATAGCACATAAATATATATGCATATACACATTAACACATACATATATATGTATATACACATATTAGCACATAAATATATATGTATATACACATATTAGCACATAAATATATATGTATATACACATTAACACATAAATATATGTGTATATACACATATTAGCACATAAATATATATGTATATACACATATTAACACATAAATATATATGTATATACACATATTAGCACATAAATATATATGTATATGCTTATATTAACACATAAATATATATGTATATACACATATTAACACATAAATATATATGTATATACACATATTAGCACATAAATATATATGTATATACACATATTAGCACATAAATATATATGTATATACACATATTAACACATAAATATATATGTATATACACATACTAACACATAAATATATATGTATATACACATACTAACACAAATATATATGTATATACACATTAACACATAAATATATATGTATATACACATATTAACACATAAATATATATGTATATACACATATTAACACATAAATATATATGTATATACACATATTAACACATAAATATATATGTATATACACATATTAATACAAATATATATGTATATACACATATTAACACATAAATATATATGTATATACACATTGGCACATAAATATATATGTATATACACATTAACACATAAATATATATGTATATACACATTAACACATAAATATATATTTATATACACATATTAACACATAAATATATATGTATATACACATACTAACACATAAATATATATGTATATACACATACTAACACATAAATATAAATGTATATACACATACTAACACAAATATATATGTATATACACATATTAGCACATAAATATATACGTATATACACATATTAACACATAAATATATATGTATATACACATTGGCACATAAATATATATGTATATACACATTAACACATAAATATATATGTATATACACACATTAACACATAAATATATATGTATATACACATATTAACACATAAATATATATGTACATTTTAACACATAAATATATATGTACATTTTAACACATAAATATATATGTACATTTTAACACATAAATATATATGATTATGTATATACACTTATTAACACATAAATATATATGATTATGTATATACACTTATTAACACATAAATATATATGATTATGTATATACACTTATTAGCACATAAATATATATGTATATACACATATTAACACATAAATATATATGTACATTTTAACACATAAATATATATGATTATGTATATACACTTATTAACACATAAATATATATGATTATGTATATACACTTATTAACACATAAATATATATGATTATGTATATACACTTATTAGCACATAAATATATATGATTATGTATATACACTTATTAACACATAAATATATATGTACATTTTAACACATAAATATATATGATTATGTATATACACATATTAACACATAAATATATATGTACATTTTAACACATAAATATATATGATTATGTATATACACTTATTAACACATAAATATATATGATTATGTATATACACTTATTAACACATAAATATATATGATTATGTATATACACTTATTAGCACATAAATATATATGATTATGTATATACACTTATTAACACATAAATATATATGTACATTTTAACACATAAATATATATGATTATGTATATACACTTATTAACACATAAATATATATGATTATGTATATACACTTATTAACACATAAATATATATGTACATAAGCACAGAGTCCAAAAAGGACAGCACAACCTCACCCACAAGTAGTAATGCCATGGTGCACTGCTGAGAGAGTATCCAAACGATCCAGAGATACAGGCACTCACTGGGCTTTTCTTAAAATATATTTCATTTATTAATTCAATTAAAATACAGACATAACGTTTCGGCACATTGCTGTGCCTTTGTCAAATGTCAAGAGAACAAGTGCAACAAACCACCTAAAACTAATGACAAACTGTTAAAACCACACTCCTTATATACATGTATAATTACCTCCATCTAAACACTCGTGTCACTATCCGACACACCTCGCTGACGTCATCGTGGCGCGCCAACGTACCAAGCGCCATGGCATAAGTACCGACGTTGTCATAGTAACGTATGGAAACAACGCAGTGTAATATGTAACCCGATCACAAGTAACTGATGGCCCACATGGACATAATGCACCAGCGCACAAGGGGCTCTGTCATAGGTGTCGACGTTGTCTAGGCAACAAATGTAAACACACTATGCGTGCTGTCAAACACATGAGAACATCAATCACTTGTAATCAGTAACAAAATGAAGTATGTAAATAAATCAAACGGTAAAGCTAGCACAGGCGTACAGGCTACCAATGTATAATCAAACAGAATGTCGCACTGATATAATTCAAAATAGGATTCTCAATCATAACATCAACTAGCCCACACCTGAAATAGCGAAATACCGAATGAAACATACACACAAAAACATCATATAATATACAGTGCAATTTAGCCGCATAAAAAAGTAGAAGCCAATATCGAGCATATGTGTAACTGCACAGCATTATCAGACTTATGTAACCAAACCAAAGGTTACATCTTGGGGTTATGTAAATCAGATCATGGAAATCAAACCAGTAATACAATGCGTCATGCCTCCATGGTGCATGTTAGAAACTTTGGTAGATAGCAAGAACCCATCAGCAGATGCTTTAGAACATGTGACAAAGTCATAAGACAGGACCATGGGAGTATTCATGAAGAACATGAGGACTTTAGTAAAACGGGCTGAAGTCCAAAGACGTATTAAGGCCCCTTGGGCCAGCGTATCCAGCCAGTAGATCCACCTACTTTCAAGTGGTAGTAGTCTCTTAGCCCTATTGCCTCCTCTAGACATTGAGGGCACATGGTCAATTAACATGGATCTTATACTTGAGACAGCATGTTTGTGGTTTGAACAGTGGCGTGCCACTGGCTGGTCCGATTCACCCTTTTTCAGGGCCTCCCGTATGTGGTTAGCCATTCGTTCCCGGAAAGTGATTACCGTTTTGCCGACGTAGACCCTGGAACATGGGCATATCAATATGTATATAACGAAAGTGCTTGTGCATGTCAGTCGATGGTTTATTTTAAACCTATGGTTATTGTGCGGGTGCTGGAATGTATAACCCCTAAGCATGCTGTTATGCAACTACCGCATGGGAAGCAGCCCATTTTTGCTGACTTTAACCATGTCTCCTTCATATACAGCTAGATTTAGAGTTTTGTCGGTAACGACCCGCGTAGCTAACGCTGCCTTTTTTTTGGCCGCACCATAAAAATAACTCTGGTATTGAGAGTCCAAAAAAAGGCTGCGTTAGGCTCCAAAAAAGGAGCATAGAGCATTTTTAACGCAACTTCAACTCTCGATACCAGAGTTGCTTACGCAAGCGGCCAGCCTAAAAAACGTGCTCGTGCACGATTCCCCCATAGGAAACAGTGGGGCTGTTTGAGCTGAAAAAAAACCTAACACCTGCAAAAAAGCCGCGTTCAGCTCCTAACGCGGCCCCATTGTTTCCTATGGGGAAACACTTCCTACGTCTGCACCTAACACTCTAACATGTACCCCGAGTCTAAACACCCCTAACCTTACACTTATTAACCCCTAATCTGCCGGCCCCGCTATCGCTGACCCCTGCATATTATTTTTAACCCCTAATCTGCCGCTCCGTAAACCGCCGCTACTTACATTATCCCTATGTACCCCTAATCTGCTGCCCTAACATCGCCGACCCCTATATTATATTTATTAACCCCTAATCTGCCCCCCACAACGTCGCCGCTACCTACCTACACTTATTAACCCCTAATCTGCCGAACGGACCGCACCGCTATTATAATAAAGTTCTTAACCCCTAATCCGCACTAACCCTATAATAAATAGTATTAACCCCTAATCTGCCCTCCCTAACATCGCCGACACCTAACTTCAAACATTAACCCCTAATCTGCCGACCGGAGCTCACCGCTACTATAATAAATGGATTAACCCCTAAAGCTAAGTCTAACCCTAACACTAACACCCCCCTAAATTAAATATAATTTTAATCTAACGAAATTAATTAACTCTTATTAAATAAATTATTCCTATTTAAAGCTAAATACTTACCTGTACAATAAATCCTAATATAGCTACAATATAAATTATAATTACATTGTAGCTATTTTAGGATTAATATTTATTTTACAGGCAACTTTGTAATTATTTTAACCAGGTACAATAGCTATTAAATAGTTACCTAGTTAAAATAATTACAAAATTACCTGTAAAATAAATCCTAACCTAAGTTACAATTAAACCTAACACTACACTATCAATACATTAATTAAATACAATATCTACAAATAAATACAATGAAATAAACTATCTAAAGTACAAAAAATAAAAAAGAACTAAGTTACAAAAAATAAAAAAATATTTACAAACATTAGAAAAATATTACAACAAGTTTAAACTAATTACACCTACTCTAAGGCCCCTAATAAAATAACAAAGCCCCCCAAAATAAAAAATGCCCTACCCTATTCTAAATTTAAAAAGTTAAAAGCTCTTTTACCTTACCAGCCCTGAACAGGGCCCTTTGCGGGGCATGCCCCAAGAATTTCAGCTCTTTTGCCTGTAAAAAGAAACATACAATACCCCCCCCCAACATTACAACCCACCACCCACATACCCCTAATCTAACCCAAACCCCCCTTAAATAAACCTAACACTAAGCCCCTGAAGATCTTCCTACCTTGTCTTCACCATCCAGGTTCACCAATCCGTCCTGAAGAGCTCCTCCGATGTCCTGATCCAAGCCCAAGCGGGGGGCTGAAGAGGTCCATGATCCGGTCGAAGTCTTCATCCAAGCGGGGCAGAAGAGGATCTTCCATCCGATTGAAGTCTTCATCCAGGCAGCATCTTCTATGGTCTTCCAACCGGAGCGAAGCGGCAGCATCCTGAAGACCTCCAGCGCGGAACATCCATCCAGCCCGACGACTGAACGACGAATGACGGTTCCTTTAAATGACGTCATCCAAGATGGCGTCCCTCGAATTCCGATTGGCTGATAGGATTCTATCAGCCAATCGGAATTAAGGTAGGAATATTCTGATTGGCTGATGGAATCAGCCAATCAGAATCAAGTTCAATCCGATTGGCTGATTCGATCAGCCTATCAGATTGAGCTCGCATTCTATTGGCTGTTCCGATCAGCCAATAGAATGCGAGATCAATCTGATTGGCTGATCGGATCAGCCAATCGGATTGAACTTGATTCTGATTGGCTGATTCCATCAGTCGTCGGGCCGGATGGATGTTCCGCGCTGGAGGTCTTCAGGATGCTGCCGCTTCGTTCCGGATGGAAGACCATAGAAGATGCTGCCTGAATGAAGACTTCAATCGGATGGAAGATCCTCTTCTGCCCTGCTTGGATGAAGACTTCGACCGGATCATGGACCTCTTCAGCCCCCCGCTTGGGCTTGGATCAGGACATCGGAGGAGCTCTTCAGGACGGATCGGTGAACCTGGATGGTGAAGACAAGGTAGGAAGATCTTCAGGGGCTTAGTGTTAGGTTTATTTAAGGGGGGTTTGGGTTAGATTAGGGGTATGTGGGTGGTGGGTTGTAATGTTGGGGGGGTATTGTATGTTTCTTTTTACAGGCAAAAGAGCTGAAATTCTTGGGGCATGACACCGCAAAGGGCCCTGTTCAGGGCTGGTAAGGTAAAAGAGCTTTTAACTTTTTTAATTTAGAATAGGGTAGGGCATTTTTTATTTTGGGGGGCTTTGTTATTTTATTAGGGGGCTTAGAGTAGGTGTAATTAGTTTAAAATTGTTGTAATATTTTTCTAATGTTTGTAAATATTTTTTTATTTTTTGTATCTTAGTTCTTTTTTATTTTTTGTACTTTAGTTAGTTTATTTCATTGTATTTATTTGTAGATTGTATTTAATTAATGTATTGATAGTGTAGTGTTAGGTTTAATTGTAGGTAATTGTAGGTATTTAATTTAATTAATTTAATGATAGTATAGTGTTAGGTTTAATTGTAACTTAGGTTAGGATTTATTTTACAGGTAATTTTGTAATTATTTTAACTAGGTAACTATTTAATAGCTATTGTACCTGGTTAAAATAATTACAAAGTTGCCTGTAAAATAAATATTAATCCTAAAATAGCTACAATGTAATTATAATTTATATTGTAGCTATATTAGGGTTTATTTTATAGGTAAGTATTTAGCTTTAAATAGGAATATTTTATTTAATAAGAGTTAATTAATTTCGTTAGATTAAAATTATATTTAATTTAGGGGGGTGTTAGTGTTAGGGTTAGACTTAGCTTTAGGGGTTAATCCATTTATTATAGTAGCGGTGAGCTCCGGTCGGCAGATTAGGGGTTAATGTTTGAAGTTAGGTGTCGGCGATGTTAGGGAGGGCAGATTAGGGGTTAATACTATTTATTATAGGGTTAGTGAGGTGGATTAAGGGTTAAGAACTTTATTATAATAGCGGTGCGGTCCGCTCTGCAGATTAGGGGTTAATAAGTGTAGGCAGGTGGAGGCGACGTTGAGGGGGGCAGATTAGGGGTTAATAAATATAATATAGGGGTCGGCGGTGTTAGGGGCAGCAGATTAGGGGTACATAGCTATAATGTAGGTGGCGGCGCTTTGCGGTCGGCAGATTAGGGGTTAATTATTGTAAGTAGCTGGCGGCGACGTTGTGGGGGGCAGGTTAGGGGTTAATAAATATAATATAGGGGTCGGCGGTGTTAGGGGCAGCAGATTAGGGGTACATAGGGATAATTTAGCTGGCGGCGCTTTGCGGTCGGCAGATTAGGGGTTAAAAAAAAAAATCGAGTGGCGGCGATGTGGGGGGACCTCAGTTTAGGGGTACATAGGTAGTTTATGGGTGTTAGTGTACTTTAGGGTACAGTAGTTAAGAGCTTTATGAACCGGCGTTAGCCCAGAAAGCTCTTAACTCCTGCTTTTTTTCTGCGGCTGGAGTTTTGTCGTTAGAGCTCTAACGCTCACTTCAGCAACAACTCTAAATACCGGAGTTAGAAAGATCCCATTGAAAAGATAGGATACGCAATTTACGTAAGGGGATCTGCGGTATGGAAAAGTCGCGGCTGAAAAGTGAGCGTTAGACCCTTTTTTGAGTGACTCCAAATACCGGCGGTAGCCTAAAACCAGCGTTAGGAGCCTCTAACGCTGGTTTTGACGGCTACCGCCAAACTCCAAATCTAGGCCATAGTGTTTAATGGGATCAGACTTGACCAACACATCTCTCAGATTGTTTGCCCTGCGATATACAATCCTTGGGGCCGACGTTCTCTGAAATGGGAGTGTAGGATCAGTCTCCGCCAATGTCTCCGCACTTGCATGGGGGCAAATCGGGACAGATGGCTAGCAACCCGGAACAGGGGGACAGACCCCGAAAATCGGGACTGTCCCGCAAAAATAGGGACAGTTGGGGGGTATGATATACACATATTAACACATAAATATATATGTATATACACTTATTAGCACATAAATATATATGGATATAAGCAAATATATATATTTAAAAATATGCTTCCATAGCTGCGCTACTTACCCCCTCCGCTGCATGAGGTTCTGATGCTATCTCTGACAGCATCAGAACGAGGCTCCCACATGAGCCCATGGAAGCGTGCTCTCATGAGCGCAATGCTTCCTAGCAATGCGAACGCTAGCTTGTGTTCGCATTACGCTTTACTCGTAATACCAGGGCACATAGCGCGTGCTGGTATTTACTCAGTGGAGCGCTTAAATCGCTTGCACGCACTCATAATCTAGACCACAATTTTGTTTCTTACTGGCAGATAAGAGAAACATAGCTATGTATTTTGACATATTAAAAAACGCACTTTTTGTAAAAGGTCTCGAAAGCCCAAAAAGAAAATTGAAACAGGAAACATAAATTAGGTTAAAAAATAATTTGTAATTATTAGATAGTTGTTCCCACTGAATGTCACTGAGCACTGGGTATGGTGATCAATGTTTAATGACTTCATTAGCTGCTGGGGGGAGTCTTATTTAAAGCGACATGAAACCCAACATTTTTCTTTTGTGATACAGTCAGAACATTCAATTGTTAAAAAAGTTTCCAGTTTACTTCTATTATCAACTCCTGAATTTATCTCTTTGCTTTTCAACTAAGGATACCAAGAAAACAAAGAAAATGTGATAATAGAAGTTAATTCAAAAGTCATTTAAAAATGTTATGCTCTATGTGTATCATGAAAACAACATTTTAGGTTTCATGTCCGCTTAATTCCCCTTAAACTGTTTAGTTATGCAAAGTAAAAAATACTTTCATTGGGGGGCGAATTATCAAGTTCCGAATGGTCTAAAGACCGCTGCTCCATAATTTGTCTGCCTGCTCTGAGGCTGCGGTCTTCAATCTTCCCGATCCTATATTAGCAAGAGCACTAGATAGCAGCACTATTCCCTGTCATTTAGTGCTCCAGAAATGTGCATACTACCTGTCTAGATGTCTCGTCAGCAAAGAATAACAAGAGACACAGTTTAAGTGCTGCTCGGCACCCGCAGAGCACTGCTGGTCCTGAGTGTAAATTAGAGTGTAACAAATTAGACCATGTATTTTTTTTTTACTATTATGGCCCTATCATTGTAAGGATAACAAAAATGGAGATTGAAACTCTAAATCAAATGTATGTTATCCTGACATGATTTTCCAACATAATATGTTTGTTAATGAAAAAATAAATGATCCCCATCTTCTTGTACGTTTTATTCCCAAGAAAGGTGGAAATGCGGCTGCGTAACAAAAATGGCTTTATAAACACACGCCAAGTTGCATTTATTGCCAGTTATACACTAGGCTCTTGTAAAATGATCCCACGGAAACTGACAATGACAGCACTTCTAGAATTCGTCCATTTCTTACTCAAAAGAATACAAAAATACTAATTAATTCCCTCATTTTGTCACAAATTTACTACTGAAATCTACTTCTAAATGGCCTTCGCAAACACAGCCTCTCCCCCTACAATCTATCATGAATGCTTCAGCTAGACTCATCCACCTATTTCTAAATCAGCGGGGCCGCTCTGCCAGCCTCTACACTGGCTCCCCATACACTTCAGAATACAATTTAGATTATAAACCCTAACTTACAAAGCACTCAACAGCCTCACTCACAACTCTCTCATCACTAAATATCCCAACCCATCCTTTCGATCTGACCTACATCTCTCCACTCATATTATATCTACGTCTCTCCAAGACTTCTCACGTGCTGCTCCTGTCCTCGAACTCTCTGACTAGCTCTCCTCCAAACCAAAATAATTATTGAACTGCCTTGACTCACTGCTGCAATTGCAATTCATGTGACAAGCTACCCCAAACCTTATGGTTCTGCACCCTCAACCTGTAAAATTAAAGCTCTCCTGAGCAGAGCCCTCTTACTCTTGTACTAAATTAGTATGTTATGCTTTTGTATCTTATCACAAATCCTTGTCATTGTATTCCCCTAACTCTATACCCAGTGCTACATAATACTTCACCACTATACAAATTAATAATAACAACAATAATGTATTGTAATTATATTATAGATGTTCTAAGATATTCTTTTTATTCCTGTGGTCCTGTTTATGGTGCCAAATACTAGGGTTGTATATAATTTAATGTATTTTAAAATTGACTGTCTTTCATCACCTACATGGCAGCTCCTTAGAGAAAGAGGAAAGTTTAAGTGCAAATAAACTCCCATATGTTCTGTCATGACTTAAAATACATACAAGTTTTAAAAAATATAAATGCTTCTTTATTTTTTTTAAATAATAATGTTTGCAAACCTCCATATCTAAACATCTGTTTGTAAATGCTCATCCAACATTCCATTCTCCCCACCCCCGCGGAGCTCTGCCTGTACAGTGAGGAGCTGAGCTGATACCTATTTATGTAGGCTACTAAATAAATCTACAATTGTCTTTAGAGTTTTATGTGCATAGTAAATCATATCAAACATTAGTAAAATTGCTGAACAATCTTATATATTGAAGGTGGTGAGAATTTCCATATAGTGGTCATCTTAGCAGATATATATTTTGCCACACAATTTCCTGTTGGGCAACCAGTCAATATTTATTTGTACTTTCCTATATGGTGCAAACCACTACTTTTGCAGATATATTTTGTTTAAAAACTATTTTTGGCAAATGCATTTAAAATAACTGAAATATCTATCTATCTCTATCATCATTCATAACATTTTATTTTCCTGAAGTCACTTACATTTCAGTTGTAAGCGTTTTAAAAAAACAACCACATACTGTTCTCCATTACAGTCCATAAAGGCTGGCGATTTGCTGTCTAACATTTTCATCAATCTGTGTATGGCAGATTTTGCACATGGATCTTCCAAAATTCTGTCCTAATTGCTTCCTGGCCCTTGTTGCTGCATGCTAAACAAAAATGCCTGTGCTGCTATAATGGATTCATTTTTCAGCCAGCTTAACTCATGGGAAATAAACACAATGTGTATTTTTTATACAAAAAAAGAAAACAGAACCCACTTATGTGTGGAAAACCTAGTTATATGTGCAAGAACAGTGTAACCTGACGCAGCAAATCTTGTATGTGGTATTTCTGCCAGGCTCGGCTAGTGAACAATAACGTGGGTTACAAAGCGTCTGCAATCAGAATCATAATAAACAGTTTTTCAATTGATGACATATGGACCAAGGCCAGTACAGAAGTGTCTTGGGAAGAGACTATAGTCAGCTAATTTAACTGTAATTACTTTAAAGGGACAGTCTACTCCAGAATTGTTATTGATTAAAAAGATAGATAATCCCTTTTCTTACCCATTCCCCTGTTTTACATAACCAACACTGTTCTATTAATATAGTTTTTACCTTTGTGATTACCTTGTATCGAAGCCTTTGAAGACTGCCCCCTTATTTCAGTTCTTTTGTCAGACTTGCATTTAGCCAATCAGTGCTCTCTCACTTGTAAATCCACGGGCGTGGTCACAATGTTATCTATATGAAACACATTAACTTATGCCCTCTAGCTGTGAAAAACTGCCAAATGCATTGAAATAAGGGGCGGCCTTCAAGGTTTTAGAAATTAGCATATGAGCCTACCTAGGTTTAGCTTTCAACAAAGAATATCAAGAGAACAAAGCAAATTTGATGATAAAAGTGAATTGGAAAGTTGTTTAAAATTGCATCTGAATTATGAAAGTTTAATTTTGTCTAGACTGTCCCTTTAATTTAACCTCCAAAAATGACTCATCAATAAGCTGAAGTTAAAACAGATCTTTGTTAATAAATCCTGATTTTTATGTGCTTACATAATGACAATGGTAAATGAAAACATAATGCAATTTGGTAGTTATTGTCAGGCCTCCAGGGCAAAGCCACACTGCACTTACTGCAGGTCATGGAGGCGGTCTATTGCTGGAGATCCTGAGGCTGTCTAAGCTGACATCACTTAGCACGGCTCCTGGTTACGTGTGGCGGCTCTCTGGTTACCCTTCTGTGTTCCTTGTTTGCGGCTTCTTTGGTATGTGCACATAAGGCCAACTCAGACTCCCATTCAGTGCTTGGTTATTCCAATTAAAACTGAGGTATTCTTGTTTCTGGCCTGTTACTTTGATCTTAGATCCTAGAAAAGTTTCTGGGTTTTGTTATCTGTTTGACCCATCTACTAAGATCTGTAATTTGAGGATTGTTTCACTTGTAATTGAACTTTGAAACTGTGCTCTAACTTCCATACTTGCTTTATACCTCTCATTTGAAACCTGGTTTTGGACTGCTCTTCTGGCTTTGACTCCGGGCTTGTTCACAGAATACTCTGCAGTTATCCATCTATTTGCACTATTGGTTCCTAACAAATAATCAGGTTTCTGATACAAATGATACCGGTACAAACCCCTTTATCCAAACTGCTTTGCAACAGAAAAGGTTTAGATTTTAGAATAGTTTAGATTTTGGAACTGTTGTATATTCAATCTCTGCACTATTGGTTCCTGACAACTAATCAGGTAATTTACCTATTAACTTTATAGTTTTGAAAACGGAACTCATGGCAAAGTCAGAAATTTTGAAATAATTAATTTTAGTAGCTTTGAGATTTAGGGGGGTTCATTTGTTGCTAAATTTGACCTAGAAACAGTTTTGGTTTTCTAGTGTCTTTTGTAAAAAAACAATAAACCCAAGCAGTATTTCTATTGGTATACAAGTGTGAATCAATACGTTAGAAAGCTCTGGGTTTACATTACTGCAGTAAAAATAATATTGTTCTATATTGTTTTGAGTGTCCACTATATTGTTCTATACTGTATGCACAAATTTCAAATTGTCTAACTTAATTTAGTCACATGAGATTTTATTTGAGCTGTTGAGAAATTTGTAAAGTCTCCAAATACTTGATAAAATAAAACAACAACTCACAAGTAAATCCATAAGCATGTGGTTGCTATATTAGGAGTTCCATCTTGCTCCACAGTTACAAATTATGTCAGGAACTTAAGTTGGGAAGAGTCTCAAGAGAAGATATCCCTTGCTTTAGTCAACCAACAAAAGTTGGGTGAAGAAAAGTCACAACATTGTAATGGGTTACCCAAGACTGACAATCATTGAGTTGACAGGAGTGTCATTTGGCACAGTACAGTCAACTTGATTTTCTGTTTTGAACAGGAGCATTGTCAATATGATAGTTACCCTATATGTTGACGGCATACCACAGGAGATATCAGACGGCAAATTCATAACAACTTCTAAAAGCAATTCAAAGGAAATCTGACAATTTATTTAGACAATTCGTCACTATGAGTCATGGATAAATTACTTTAATCCTAAAACAAAGGTGCAATCAAAGCAGTGGCAATGCCACTGCTCTCCTCTTCCTCAGATATTTTGCATCCAAGCAAATGCTGGCAAGGTTATGGCATCCATGTTTTTGGGTTGCAGAGGACATTTTAAAGAAAGACTTCCTGAAGCAGAGAGAGACCATAACAGATGACTACTCAAATGAAATTGGAAAATTGCACAAAGCAATTAAAATGAACAGATGTGGCAAGTTGAGTCAGAAAGTGCTGTGTGCCAAGATAATGCTCCCATTGCCTTTATTGAAGATGGAATTGAATTGCCGAATAACCCTTATAGTCACTAGACTTTATCCCCACTGACTATTGCCTTATTTGTGTGTGTTTTTTTTGGAAGATATTTCATGGGGCTAAGTGTTTCTATAACAGGAAAATAACTTTGACTCTCATTTGTGTTTAACTATCAGTGTGTGGACTGGTAAAAATGAAAAGATACCTTTTTAGTTTAAAATTGCTGTCATCATTTTAAAACAGTTTTACAGGGTTTTATAAGGATTGCAATGTGCTTGTGAAGGAATTTCAGAACCAATTTTGTTTTCTTTAGGAACAGCTTTTTATCGAGGAGAGACCATTTTTTTTATTTAGAGATTGTTTTATGTTAGCAAAATCAATTTTGTTTTTATTTAGGAATCAATTCTCCTTTTATAAACTTTAAAATCGGTCTTATAAATAATTACAGGGCCACAGCAGACCAGACTAATGTCACCTTGAGGGTATTAGGGCTCTTATTTTATTTTTTAATTATTATAAACAGTATAAGTTTTAAAAAAAATGCAATGACCAAAAAAAAAAGTAAAAATGTGTTTATGGCAGATTGTAAGTTCCAACTATCACCAATGTAGCACACCTACTAATGGTGAAAGGGGGCACATAGAATGAATAGGAAATCTAAGAATCTTATTTTATTTAATAAAATAAATTATCTGGAAGATGATGCTATTGATATACACTAATTTAATTCAGCTCTTTATCAAAGAGGCATTGCCACATCACTGTAACAGGTTTCTGAAGAGAGTCCAGCACAAAACGAGGGTGTGATAACGTCGTCATATCGTATGATCAATCTTACTAAAGGAATTTGAAATCTCATTCATAGATCGGTACTAGCAGAGCAGGCTGGAATATCACAATTATATCACAGTTATTAACTTTTGACATTTTGCTTGGTTAAAACTTGTGTATTGGGTTTAATAAGTAAACACAGCCATATTAGCTTAAAGGTATATAAAACCCATTTTTTTTCTTTCATGATTCAGATAGAACATGCAGTATCAAGGAACTTTCTAATTTATTCCTATTATCAATTTTTCTTAATTCTCTTGTTATCTTTATTTGAAAAAGCAGGAACGTAAGCTTAGGATCTGGACCAGTGTGTGTGTGTGGGGGGAACTAACCCCCTAACTCGCACACAAACCAGACATGAAAATATGAATATTACACATTCCAATATACTTTACATAGAATAATATGTTCTATTTATTCATAAATACACACACACACATATATATATATATATATATATATATATATATATATATATATAAATAATGTTTTTTTGCACAGATATATATTTATACAGTACATACATATATAGACTTTTGGACCAAAAGTGGGACAAAGATATTTGTTTGTTATATGTAGGAATATCTATTTAGTAATACTTAGAACATATCCTGCTATGTACAGAACATAGGTATGTGAAATATTTACGGTAAATACATAGTTAAAACCTTTATTTAAAATTAATATTGGGGGCGGAGCCTATAGCTGTTGCGGAAGGACGTGTTTGTGGGGAGCTCCTGATTTTTGCTGGGCTATTCAGGGTTATCTCCTCTTGCAATTGAGGGATACCAGTTGAGGTGCCCTGAGAAACCCCAGAGAAGTCTGTGAGTGCTTTCACAAAGGTTGATCTTCCTATGTTCCTCAGCGCAACTACTTGGTGACTAGCCACGTGGCAGGGAGACCTGCACTGAGACTCTGTTCTCTCAAGTCGTTGGGGCCCATTTCCCCTTTAAGATCGCAAGATCATTGGCAGCAAAAAGTGCTGCACTACTAAGAAGACCGCTATCTTGGCCTCATTTAGCAACTTATTGGAAGCTTTTTGTACAGCCGTAGAATTAGTAGAATTAAATGAAGATTTCCATCCTTCCTTCTTCAATCAAAGGCAGAGTGTACAGCGGATCTCTACCTCACAGCGATCAAGCTCTGAAGAGGATGAGAGAGAGATTATGATGAGAGATATCGCTCAGACCGACTTTCCTATTTTGGAGCTGCAGAGGATCACATCGGAACCCCTAACTGTTACCATAGTGGAACATGTTGCTCTCTTCTGACCGGGGACCCGCGTTCACATGTTGTGGAGAAACCTGTCAGCTGGATCGGCTTGTGAGCTACAGCGACAAGTATATCTGGAGAGATACTGCCAGATCATTTGAGTGGAGCGCGGATGCTCCCAGCTCTGGCTTTAGCCGATTTCCCCCATCTACAGTGGCCCTTTGTACAGGAAATAGGATGATGGCCATATTAAATACAGAAACCAGCAGCAGGATCCATATGAGACTGCCTTGAAGTGTGGCACTTTTAAGTATAATGGACACCGAACTCTAATGAAGGCGACTTAGCTTGAAGCTGGAGGAACTTTGTGTATCGGTATCTGTTAACACTTGGGACTTTGTGCAATAACCATTTGTTGATATGCAGTGGATATGCAGGCATACAATATAATACACATGTACCATTGTATCCTACACATAATTCACTGTCATTTTGTTTATATTATATACTGTGTGCAAGTCAGCTCCTACACGACATAAATTAATAGTTGCTTTTGTTTTTCTCTAGCCTTGTATCAAAGCTTAGATCCATTTACGGCTCCTACATAGTAGGGGATATTAGTTGTGAAGCATAATATTTAATGGTAATAATGTATGGGATCACCTATGCTTATTACTACAGTTGGTTTATTCTTATTTCTAAAAAAAAAAAAAAAAAAAAAGGAGAAACAACGATGGCACTACATATGTTGTTGCCTAATCTAGTATACATACAAGTCCAATATTACTATTGGTAGTGGTAGGACTATATCAAGGTAATACGTGAGGCGGGTTCTGTACACAAGAGGAAACTGTTTACACAAGGAACCAGTGGGCTACTGGGAAGTGTGTACATATATAGCACTCGACAACATTCAACAAAAAATGGATATAATATAAAAAATGGAGAAATACAATATTGAAAACATCCGGAGTGAGGAGGTTAAAACTTAAATCCAAAAAAACCTTTCATGATTCAGATAGGGCATGTAATTTTAAACAACTTTCCAATTTACTTTTATCACCAATTTTGCTTTGTTCACTTGGTATTCTTAGTTAAAAGCTAAACCTAGGAGGTTCATATGCTAATTTCTTAGACCTTGAAGGCCGCCTCTAATCTAAATGCATTTTGATAGTTTTTCACCACTAGAGGGCATTAGTTCATGTATTTCATATAGATAACATTGAGCTAATGCACATGAATTTGCCATGGAGACAGCTCTGATTGGCTAAAATGCAAGTCTGTCAAAAAAACTGAGATAAGGGGGCAGACTGCTGAGGCTTAGATACAAGGTAATTACAGAGGTAAAACGTGTATTATTGTAACTGTGTTGGTTATGCAAAACTGGGGAATTGGTAATTAAGGGATTATCTATCTTTTAAAACAACAAAAATTCTGGTGTTGACTGTCCCTTTAAGTTTTATTAATTGTACATAATAAAAAAGAGAATAATAATATAAAAAAACAAGGGCATGGAAGCCTATACTTCTGAATCGCATTTTTACTGTAACCAGGTGTGGTGTAAATAAAGGTCACTGGTGATACATGTGCATAAAAGATATCACTGACACATTCCCTACTGAAATAAATGGACTGTCCGCGAGTACCAAATCACAGGGTAACTGGGACAAGGAAACCACACCTACTAATGGGTACGATACTATCTACTCCTGTTCCATTGGAAGTAGTGAATACCAAGGATTATAAAGTGTAATATTAGCCTGGATAGGCTGTATTATTAATATAATGGGTATATATGTGTGGAGGAACTTCCTTATGGTATAGTAAGTGTGTCCAATTTAGTTTAGTTCAAAAGTAGTTTTTTCCGTTTTAGAATTGCCTAGATATATTGGGGTACACAGAGTAATAAATTACCCCAAGGTGTAATAATTGTAGTGGCCCACGGGTATAATACTGCAGTGAAAACGCTCAACAATACAGGCAGGGAGGACAGAGTATAGCCGCTGGCTTCGAGATATTATGTTAGCGTAGTGAAGTAAAACTACTGCAGTACAAATTTTAGTACCATAATTAACTCCAGAGAGTTGCAAATACGGTGGCAAGCTAAAATAATAAGATCAATTAGGTAGGGCACCTAAAACTGATTGCTGAGCCTAAACAGTGAAGACTGTCATCAACAGGGGACACAATGTAATCGTATGAATCTAATGACAATAATTTTATTGTTCCCCCTTAATATGAAAGTGTCAATGTGGTCCTGTGCCTTAGCCTGGTTTGTATTGAATAATAAAGAGCAATTAGGTGTAAAACACACTATAAACTATGTGCACCTTAAATACTGGTACATAACGGTAGGAAATTGTTATGGCCGGGAATCCGGCTAGAGATTATTTGGTGACTAGACAATTCAGTACTGAGAACTATGACCCAGGTGGGCAGGCAGTCCAATCTACTAGATAACCATTAACATACTTAGATATTTAACCGAAGTTAAATAACATTGGGTATGTACATCAAAGGATTACTGGCTAATATGTATCTTATTTTAGCTCAAAGAGTAGTGACAATATTTATCTGTTGACCAAATCAGTACACCTTTTAATAAATAAGGCTTTTACTATGGCGACACCATTTGTCAGCAAAATTCAAAATAACATTAACAGTAAATAGCTTGTAAATGTAGACGATATAGGAGAAATGCCAATGCAAGTTAAAAAATAAGGTAGAATGTGGAGAGAGACTGCTATGTCCCTACTCCCCCTAACATGTTTCGCATAACTGCTTTTACAAATGTGGGACGCCCACCTCAGATCCGGACTAATATAGACAAATGGCTGAGTGACGTCATGGATAGAAAGCAATTCAATAGGTGGAGGTAAATACTGACTGCTGATAGGTCAATAAGGGGGGTGTGATAGCCCTGATGCATGCACTGTTTACACGAGCATATAGAGGTTGCTAGGAAACCAAGATCGCGTATCTCATCGCTTGGATCATCATATGATTAAACAAACAGATTTAATTCAGAGGATATATAAAAGACAAACGTAATACAAGTAACACATAATGATGTAAATATGTAGTAACGGACTTGAGCTAGCGCTGTAATGATCTTAGATTATACACATATTCAATACATTACTTATATTTAACCATACACAAAATATATATATATATATGTATGTTAGGTATGTTTAAAATGGATAATGTTACAGATTGAAAGCGGTAAAATATAAGCTACTCCAGACAGTAACTCAAAAGAAAAATTCAAATTAAAGGGGAAATAATATCTTCTGAGTGTTACAGTGTCAAAGATAAACCTGATGTAGAACAGGTATCATAAGCCCAAAAAGTGTGTGTGTGTGTGTGTGTGGGGGGGGGGGGGGGGGGTGATAATGGTGAGCCCTCCTGATAAGGGCAAGTGTGTCATGGGTAACTGAGGTGTAGTGACAGTGTCCAGGATGTGAGAAAAATGGTTGAAATAAAAGGATTACTAGAATCCCAAACAATAGGATGCAATCAACTGGGGTGGTGGAATGTGGTGAGTGGTGAAATAGTAGAATATGCGATCATCAGTAATGGCAACTCTGTTATGGATATGAGAGACAGGTGGAATATAGCCAACCTGGGAAATGCGAGTGTAAGTGGTCAAAAAAGTGATTCGCTAGACATAAAGTGACAAGCATGTATGGGCCAAAAAAAGACAAAACAGTGTGTGAACATCTTATAAAAACCGCGTCATAGAGGAGGACAAGCAGGGACCTGGTAGTGGGAAGGAAGCAATAAAACAATTGAATAATTGTATGATGTAGTTTATGTATCAATCTCTATATGATAATTATCACTAAATAGTTTATATTACATTCCCATTATAGGAAACAATAAAAATTATTCTGCTAATTTAGTCCTTTAGGGTGAACGCAATCTAAGAGATAAATCCATCTACATTCTGCCCTCAAGAGGGCTGATTCAAGTTTACCTCCTCTTATACCTAGTGAAACTTTCTCAATCCCTTGACATTGAATATCTTGGGTATTGGAATTGTGGTACAATAGGAAGTGTGATGCAACTGAGGTAAGGGTCTTGCCCTCTTCTTGATCTTTGCTTGCATTTTTAATACTTCTGACATGTTCTTGAAGTCTGACATGTAGTTTTTGACTTGTCATGCCAACGTAGATCATGGAGCAAGTACAAAACAATGCATATATAATGCTATTGGTAGTGCAACTGATATAATTTTTCATTTTGTGGGAATCGATCTTGGATGCTATCTGTCTTTCTGATATAGTTACAGCTTGAACAAGACCCACATGGGAAAGACCCAGGTACAATAACACAATTTATGCTTACCTGATAAATTTATTTCTCTTGTGGTGTATCCAGTCCACGGATCATCCATTACTTGTGGGATATTCTCATTCCCAACAGGAAGTTGCAAGAGGACACCCACAGCAGAGCTGTAATATAGCTCCTCCCCTAACTGTCATAGCCAGTCATTCGACCGAAAACAAGCCGAGAAAGGAGGAACCATAGGGTGCAGTGGTTACTGTAGTTTAAATTTAAAAATTAACTGCCTTAAAATGACAGGGCGGGCCGTGGACTGGATACACAAGAGAAATACATTTATCAGGTAAGCATAAATTGTGTTTTCTCTTGTAAGGTGTATCCAGTCCACGGATCATCCATTACTTGTGGGATACCAATACCAAAGCTAAAGTACACGGATGAAGGACAAGGCAGGAACTTAAATGGAAGGAACCACTGCCCGTAAAACCTTTCTCCCAAATATAGCCTCCGAAGAAGCAAAAGTATAAAATTTGTAAAATTTTGAAAAAATATGAAGCGAAGACCAAGTCGTCGCCTTGCAAATCTGATCAAAAGAAGCCTCATTTTTAAAGGCCCAAGTGGAAGCCACAGCTCTAGTGGAATGAGCTGTAATCCTTTCAGGAGGTTGCTGTCCAGCAGTCTCATAGGCTAAGCGGATTAAGCTTCTTAGTCAAAAAGAAAAAGAGGTTGCCGAAGCCTTTTGACTTCTCCTCTGTCCAGAGTAGACAACAAACAAAGCAGATGTTTGACGAAAATCTTTAGTAGCTTGTAAGTAAAACTTTAAAGCACGGACCACGTCCAAATTGTGTAACACAAGGATGGAACAACAATCTCTTGATTGATATTCTTGTTAGATACCACCTTAGGTAAGAACCCAGGTTTGGTACGCAGGACTACCTTATCCGTATGAAAAATCAGATAAGGAGAATCACATTGTAAGGCAGATAGCTCAGAGACTCTACGAGCCGAGGAAATAGCTACCAAAAAAAGAACTTTCCAAGATAAAAGCTTGATATCTATGGAATGAAGAGGTTCAAACGGAACTTCTTGAAGAACCTTAAGAACCAAGTTTAAGCTCCATGGTGGAGCAACAGGTTTAAACACAGGCTTGATTCTAACTAAAGCCTGACAAAATGCCTGAACGTCTGGAACATCTGCCAGACGCTTAACTAGCTGACAATCTTTTTTCCAAACCTTCTTGGAGAAAAGATAATATCCTAGCAATCCTGACCTTACTCCATGAGTAAACCTTGGATTCACAGCAATAAAGATATCTATGCCATACCTTATGGTAAATTTTCCTGGTGACAGGCTTTCGTGCCTGTCTTAAGGTATCAATAACTGACTCGGAGAAGCCACGCTTTGATAAAATCAAGCGTTCAATCTCCAGGCAGTCAGCCTCAGAGAAATTAGATTTGGATGGTTGAAAGGACCCTGAAGTATAAGGTCCTGCTTCAGAGGCAGAGACCATGGTGGAAAGAATGACATGTCCACTAGATCTGCATACCAGGTCCTGCGTGGCCACGCAGGTGCTATCAGAATCACCGATGCTCTCTCCTGCTTGATCTTGGCAATCAGTCGAGGGAGCAGAGGAAACGGTGGAAACACATAAGCCAGGTTGAAAGACCAGGGCGCTGCTAGAGCATCTATCAGTGTCGCCTTGGGATCCCTGGACCTGGATCCGTAACACGGAAGCTTGGTGTTCTGGCGAGACGCCATGAGATCCAGTTCTGGTTTGCCCCAACGATGAATCAGTTGTGCAAATGCCTCCGGATGGAGTTCCCACTCTCCCGGATGAAAAGTCTGACGACTTAGAAAATCCGCCTCCCAGTGCTCTACACCTGGGATATGGATAGCTGATAGGTGGCAAGAGTGAATCTCTGCCCAGCGAATTATTTTTGAACCTTCTAACATCTCTAGGGAACTTCTCGTTCCCCCTTGATGGTTGATGTAAGCTACAGTCGTGATGTTGTCCGACTGAAATCTGATGTACCTCAGAGTTGCTAACTGAGGCCAAGCCTGAAGAGCCTTGAATATCGCTCTTAGTTCCAGAATATTTAATGGAAGGAGAGACTCCTCCTGAGTCCACGATCCCTGAGCCTTCAGGGAGTTCCAGACTGCACCCCAACCTAGAAGGCTGGCATCTGTTGTAAAAATTGTCCAATCTGGCCTGCAAAAGGTCATACCTTTGGACAGATGGACCCGAGATAGCCACCAGAGAAGAGAATCCCTGGTCTCTTGGTCCAGATTAAGTTGAGGGAACAAATCTGTGTAATCCCCGCTCCACTGACTGAGCATGCATAGTTGCAGCGGTCTGAGATGTAAGCGTGCAAACGGCATTATGTCCATTGCCGCTACCATTAAGCCGATTACTTCCATACACTGAACCACCGAAGGGCGCGGAATGGAATGAAGAACCCGGCAGGAATTTAAAAGCTTTGATAACCTGGACTTCGTCAGTTGAATTTTCATTTCTACAGAATCTATCAGAGTCCCTAGAAAGGAAACTCTTGTGAGTGGGGATAGAGAACTCTTTTCCTCGTTCACTTTCCACCCATGCGACCACAGAAATGCCAGTACTACGTCCGTATGAGACTTGGCAATTTGGAAGTTTGACGCCTGTATCAGGATGTCGTCTAAATAAGTGGCTACTGCTATGCCCCGCGGCCTTAGGACCGCCATAAGTGACCCTAGAACCTTTGTAAAGATTCTTGGGGCTGTAGCTAATCCCAAGGGAAGAGCTACAACTGGTAATGCCTATCTTAAAAGGCAAACCTGAGAAACCGATGATGATCTTTGTGTATCGGAATGTGAAGATAAGCATCCTTTAGATCCACTTTAGTCATATACTGACCCTCCTGGATCAGTGGTAGGATGGTACGAATAGTTTCCATCTTGAACGACGGAACTTTGAGGAATTTGTTTAAGATCTTTAGATCCAAAATTGGTCTGAAGGTTCCCTCTTTTTTGGGAACCACAAACAGATTTGAGTAAAAACCCTGTCCCTGTTCCTCCTTTGGAACTGGATGGATCACTCCCATAACTAGGAGGACTCGTACACAGTGTAAGAATGCCTCTCTCTTTATCTGGTGTGCAGATAATTGTGAAAGGTGAAATCTCCCTTTTGGGGGGGAAGCTTTGAAGTCCAGAAGATATCCCTGGGATATAATTTCCAACGCCCAGGGATCCTGAACATCTCTTGCCCACGCCTGGGCAAAGAGTGAAATTCTGCCCCCTACTAGATCCGTTCCCGGATAGGGGGCCGTTCCTTCATGCTGTCTTAGAGTCAGCAGCAGGCTTTTTTACCTGCTTACCTTTTTTCAATGTCAGGTTTGGTCTCCAGACCGTCTTGGATTGAGCAAAAGTTCCCTCTTGTTTATTATTAGAGGAAGTTGATGCCGCACCTGCCTTGAAGTTTTGAAAGGCACGAAAATTAGACTGTTTGGCCCTAGATTTGGACCTGTCCTGAGGAAGGGCATGACCTTTTCCTCCAGTGATATCAGGAATAATCTCCTTCAACCAGGCCCGAATAGGGTCTGCCCCTTGAAGGGAATGTTAAGTAGCTTAGATTTTGAATTCACGTCAGCTGACCATGATCTAAGCCATAGCGCTCTGCGCGCCTGTATAGCAAAACCAGAATTCTTAGCCGTTAGTTTAGTCAAATGAACAATGGCATCAGAATAAAAGAATTGGCTAGCTTAAGTGCTCTAAGTTTGCCAAGTATGTCATCCAATGGAGTCACTACCTGTAAAGCCTCTTCCAGAGACTCAAACCAGTACGCCGCAGCAGCAGTGACAGGGGCAATGCATGCAAGGGGCTGTAGGATAAAACCCTGTTGAATAAATATTTTCTTAAGGTAACCTCTAATTTTTTATCCATTGGATCTAAAAAAAAAAAAGCACAACTGTCCTCGACAGGGATAGTAGTACGCTTTACTAGAGTAGAAACTGCTCCCTCCACCTTAGGGACTGTCTGCCATAAGTCCCATGTGGTCTATTGGAAACATTTTTCTAAAAATAGGAGGGGAAGAGAACGGCACACCTGGTCTATCCCATTCCTTATTAATAATTTCTGTAAACCTTTTAGGTATTTGGAAAAACATCAGTACACACCGGCACTGCAAAGTATTTATCCAGTCTACACAATTTCTCTGGCACTGCAATGGTATCACAGTCATTCAGAGCAGCTAAAACCTCCCTAAGCAACACGCGGAGGTGTTCAAGCTTAAATTTAAATGTAGAAATATTAGAATCAGGTATCTTTCCTGAGTCATTAACATCACCCACTGACTGAAGCTCTCTTTCCTCAGCTTCTGCATATTGTGAGGCAGTATCAGACATGGTTCTTAAAGCATCAGTATGCTCTGCATTTTGTCTCACCCCAGAGCTATCTCGCTTACCTCTAAGTTCAGGCAGTCTGGCTAATACCGCTGACAGTGTATTATCCATGACTGCCGCCATGTCTTGTAAAGTAAATGCTATGGGCGCCCTAGATGCACTTGGCGCCATTTGAGCGTGAGTCCCTTAAGCGGGAGTCAAAGGGTCTGACACGTGGGGAAAGTTAGTCGGCATAACTTCCCCCTCGTCAGATTCCTCTGGTGATACATTTTTTAAAGACAGAAAATGATCTTTATTGCATAAAATTAAATCAGTACATTTGGTACACATTCTAAGAGGGGGTTCCACCATGGCTTTTAAACATAATAAACAAGGAGTTTCTTCTATGTCAGACATGTTTATACAGAATAGCAATGAGACTAGCAAGCTTGGAAAACACTTTAAATCAAGTTAACAAGCAAATATAAAAAACGGTACTGTGCCTTTAAGAGAAACAAATTTTGTCAGAATTTGAAAATGCAGTAAATCAAACGAAATTTTTACAGTGTGTATAATAGGCTAACAGAGCATTGCACCCACTTGCAAATGGATGATTAACCCCTTAGTTAAAAAAACGGATCAAAAAAACGAAATAGACGTTTTTTAACAGTCACAACCAACTGCCACAGCAAGCTGTGGCCCTACCTTCCCCAATAAATGACTTTGGAAAGCCTTTGGGCCCTTTAGAGATGTCCTATAGCATTCAGAGGGCCTTTGAGGGAAGCTGGATGTCACAGTTTGTAATTTTAACTGCACCAACTGTAACTTTTATACTACAACAGTGGAAATTGTTTCTAGTCAAAATTTAAGCCAGCCATGTGGAAAAAAATTGGCCCCAATAAAGTTTTATCACCAAAGCATATATAAAAACGATTAAACATGCCAGCAAACGTTTTATATTGTAAATATCATAAGGGTATTACCCCTGGGAGTAAGCATGATACCAGTCGTTATTAAATCACTGTATTCAGGCTTAACTTACATTAATCCGGTATCAGCAGCCTTTTCTAGTGTTTTCCATCTCTAGAAAAAATTATAACTGCACATACCTGATAGCAGAATAAACTGCACGCCATTCTCTCGTTGAAGTTACCTCATCTGTGTAATCCCCTCAGACATATGTGAGAATAGCAATGGATCTTAGTTACAACCTGCTAAGATCATAGAAACCTCAGGCAGATTCTTCTTCTATTTACTGCCTGAGATAAAATAGCACAACTCCGGTACTATTTAAAAATAACAAACTTTTGATTGAAGAAAATAAACTAGCTATATTTAACCACTCTCTCCTACAACGTCCTTGCTTGTTGAGAGTTGCAAGAGAATGACTGGGTATGACAGTTAGGGGAGGAGCTATATTACAGCTCTGCTGTGGGTGTCCTCTTGCAACTTCCTGTTGGGAATGAGAATATCCCACAAGAGAAAGATGTCCTAGTTTTGCCCACTTCAAAGTGGCTGCTGGAGACCATATTTTTAATACTTTGAGTTCTTATATATACCACTTTAACAGAATCACAAACAATAGGTTTTAAATCTGGATCCAATAGTAGTATGTTCCAGGGTTATATGTGAGTATCAGTCTGGTCTGATCCTCTTTCTCTTTCTTCTTTTTGAGCACATCGGTTCTGTTGGTATTTAGGGCTCTTGATCTGGCTTTTTTGATCCCTCTTTTGCTGTATCCTCTATCCAATAGTCTCTTCTCTAGATCTTTTGCCTGCACCTTAAATAAAGATAGATTATTACAATTTCTCCTTACCCTAAGAAATTTTCCCACAGGTAGGGATTTGGTAGTGCCAGGGGCATGGGCGCTGATTTGGTGCAGTAGGCTATTAGTAGCTGTGGGTTTCCTGAAGAGGTCAGTATGGAATTTGCCCTCTGTATCTTTGAAAATTGTCAGATCCAAGAACTCTATTTTTAATTGACTCATGGTGTATGTTAATTTAATATTCAGCAAATTATCATTTAACTTACCCCAAAAAGTCTCCAATTCCTCCTGGGTACCTTCCCATAGAAACATAATATCATCTATGTAGTGGATCCAAAGTGGTATTAGATTGGTATCATCTGTGTATATATCTAAAAATACACATTGTCTCTCCCACCACCCAAGAAAGAGTTTGGCGCATGTGGATGCACATGCTGTGCCCAACGCCGTGCCTTGTATCTGTAGATAGAATAAGTTGGCAAAGGTAAAGAAATTGTACTTAGGTACGAATTCTAATAGTTCAAGAATACAATGATCATGTGTATCTTCTTCTTTTGAACCTTCTTCTAAAAAGAATTGTACTGCCTGGAGTTCTTTGTTATGGGCTATGGATGTATAAAGTGCCTCCACATCTGCAGTCACCAACCACTTTGTCTTCTTAACAGTGATGTTGTCAAGTTTTTCAAGTACTTCCATAGTATCTTTTACGAAAGAAAGGAGTGCTATTACAAACTTTGCCTTTACTAGTGATCACATATTCGACTATTTCACCACTTACCACCCCCACCACCCCAGTTCATTGCATCCTATTGTTTGGTATTTTAGTAATCCTTTTATTTCAACCATTTTTCTCACATCCTGGTCACTGTCACTACACCTCAGTTACCCATGACACACTTGCCCTTATCAGGAGGGCTCACCATTATCACACATCCCCCACTATTTGGGCTTATGATACCTGTTCTACATAGCAGGTTTATCTTTGATACTGTAACACTAAGGAGATATTATTTCCCCTTTAATTTGAATTTTTCTTTTGAGTCACTGAGGCCCATTTATCAAGCCCATATGGGGCTTGAAGGGCCCTGTTTCTAAAGACCGCTGCTCCATAACCCTGTCCGCCTGCTCTGAGCAGGCCAACAGGAATCGCCGCAATTCAACCCGATCAAATACGATCGGGTTGATTGACACCTCCCTGCTGGCGGGCTATAAGCCGCGAGTCAGCAGGGGGCAGCGTTCTCTTGTGAGCTGCTGGTGCAATGCTGAATACGGAGAGCTTATTGCTCTCCACATTCAGCGAGGTCTTGCAGACCTGATCCGCACTGTCGGATCAGGTCCACAAGACCTTTCATAAAAAGGCCTCACTGTCTGGAGTGGCTTATATTTTACTGCATTCAATCTGTAACATTATCCATTTCAAACATACCTAACATACATATATATATATTTTTGTGTATGGTTAAATATAAGTAATGTATTGAATATGTGTATAATCTAAGATCATTACAGCGCTAGCTCAAGTCCGTTACTACATATTTACATCATTATTTGTTACGTTTCTCTTTTATATATCCTCTGAATTAAATCTGTTTGTTTAATCATATGATGATCCAAGCGATGAGATACGCGATCTTGGTTACCTAGCAACCTCCACATGCTCGTGTATACGGTGCACGCATCAAGGCTATCACGCCCCCCTTACTGACCTATCAGCAGTCAGTATGTACCTCCACCTATTGAATTGCTTTCTATCCATGACGTCACTCAGCCATTTGTCTATATTAGTGCGGATCTGAGGCGGGCGTCCCACCTTTGAAAAAGCAGTTATGTGAAACATGTTAGGGGGAGTAGGGACATAGCAGTCTCTCTCCACACTCTATCTTATTTTTTAACTTGCATTGGCATTTCTCCTATATCTTCTACATTTACTAGCTATTTACTGTTAATGTTAATTTGCATTTGGCTGACAAATGGTTTCGCCGTAGTCATAGCCTTATTTATTAACAGGTGTACTGATTTGGTCAACAGATAAATATTGTCACTACTCTTTGAGCTAAAATAAGATACATATTAGCCAGTAATCCTTTGATGTACATATCCAATGTTATTTTACTTCGGTTACATATCTAAGTATGCTAATGGATATCTAGTAGCTTGGACTACCTGCCCTCCTGGGTCATAGTTCTCAGTACTGAATTGTATAGTCACCAAATAATCTCTGCCGTAACAATTTCCTACCGTTATAATGTACCAGTATTTAAGGTGCACATAGTTTACAGTGTTTTACACCTGATTGCTCTTTATTATTCAATACAAACCAGGCTAAGGCACAGGACCACATCAACACTTTCATATTAAGGGGGAACAATAAAATAATTGTCATTAGATTACAGCATGTCCCCTCCTGTTGATGACAGTCGTCACTGTTTAGGCTCAGCAATCAGTTTTAGGTGCCATAGCTAATTGATCCTATTTTTTTAGCCTGCCACCGTATTGGCAACCCTCTGGAGTTAATTACGTTACTAAAATTTGTACTGCAGTAGTTTTACTTCACTACGGTAACATAATATCTCAAAGCCAGCGGCTATACTCTGTCCTCCCTGCCTGTATTGTTGAGCGTTTTCACTGCATTATACCCGTGGGCCACTACAATTATTACACCTTGGGGTAATTTACTACTCTGTGTACCCCAATATATCTAGGCAATTCTAAAATGGAAAAAAAATACTTTTGAACTAAACTAAATTGGGCACACTTACTATACCATAAGGAAGTTCCTCCACACATATATACCCATTGTAATAATAATACAGCCTATCCATGCTAAAATTACACTTTATAATCCTTGGTATTCACCTCTTACAATAGAACAGGAGTAGATAGTATCGTACCCATTAGTAGGTGTGGTTTCCTTGTCCCAGTTTCCTTGTCCCAGTTACCCTTGTCCGGATGTTTTCAATATTGTATTTCCCCATTGATGATATTATATCTATTTTTTGTCGAATGTTGTTGAGTGCTATATATGTACACACTTCCCAGTAGCCCACTGGTTCCTTGTGTTATTCTTATTTCTGCAGGTTGTTTGTTAGATATATATTATAAGATATAAGGCAGTCCAAAGTAATGTTGCCTTATAGACGATGTATGTCTATTCACCCACAACGCAAATAAGTGCATTTATGTATTAACTCCTAAACCACCAATGAAATTATCCATAATAAAAAAATTTAAAACTAATCTAATACTCCTATAAAAATAAAAAAGGTATCCCAAAATAAAAACACCCCCTAATCTAATAATAAACTACCAATATCCCTTAATAGGGCCTTTTGTAGGGCATTGCCCTAAAGCGATCAGTTCTTTTAGTGTTAAAAGTTACAAATTACCCCTAAAAGTAAACCCCCTCAAAATAAAAATACCTAACTCTAAAAAAAACTAAGATGCCCATTGCCCCTAAAGGGGCATATGTATGGACATTGCCCTTAAAAGGGCAAACAGCTCTATTGCTGCCCATTAAAACAAAAAAGCCCTAATCTAAAAATAAAAAAACACCCAAAAAAATAAAAGAAAACCCCTAATTCTAACCCCGAAATAGGTACTCACTATTCCTGAAGTCCGGCGGTCAAGATCTTCTTCCAGGCGGCTCCATCTTCATCCAGCGCGGGGACATCTTTCTTCATCCGGAGCGAAGGTGGCGTAAATCGAAGGCAGCGTGGAGCAGGACCAGCGGCCGCAGAGACGTGAAGTGTAGAGGATCCTCTTCATGTGATCGTTGCTGCACACTGAAGATTGAATGCAAGGTACCCGTTTTATATTGGGGTATCTTGCATTCCTATTGGCTGAAATTTTCAAATCAGCCAATAGGATGAGAGCTACTGAAATCCTATTGGCTTTTCAAATCAGGCTATAGTTTATTCTTAAATTAGGGAGTGTTTTTATTTTGGGGTGTTTTTTTTATTTTTATAGGGGTATAAGATTAGGTTTAAAAAATTATTTTGGATATTTTGGTTTATTTTTTCAGTAATTTTAGATTTTTTAATTTTTTTGTAATATTACATTTTTTAATTTTAATTTAATCTTAGTTTTTTTTGTTAATGGAAGTGAATTGCAAAGTTGTTTAAAATTGTATGTTCTGTCTGTCCCTTTAAAATTGTATTTGCAATGTGGCAGCCAATGGGCTAATTATTAAAAGTATTAAAACAGACATTTGACAAATTCCCACAATATTCTTAGAAATAGATGCCGAAAAGGCCTTTGATAGGCTCAATTGGTCTTTCTTGCGTCATACCCTTCTCAAATTTGGCTTTGGGCCTCAAATGATCAATAGGATTTTCACACTATACACTTGCCCCTCAGCCAAGGTTAAACTTAATGACTCCATCTCAAATACTGTCACCATTATAAATGGGACAAGACAGGGCTGCCCTTTTCCCCCCTCTTATTTGTTCTGGCCATGGAGGTCTTGGCATCCAAAATACGTAACAATACTGATATTGAAGGTATTAAGATTTGAGACGCTCACTATAAATTATCACTTTATGCGGATGATATCCTATTGACACTAACTCATCCCCTAACATCCCTAAAGGCATTACAGACAGAATTTGATTTATATAGCCTCAACTCCTATTTTAAAATAAACACAACTAAATCGAAGGTACTGGGCATGGCGATGTCTGAGGAATTGCTACAACAAATTAGCAACAATACAATTTCTCCATACAAAAAACCTCTCTGACATATCTAGGAATACAGATAGCAAGAACACAGGATGAACTCATTACACTAAATTACTTGCAACTATTGAAAGAACTACAGATAGAAATAAATGGATGGAGAAGCAAACATCTCTCCTGGCTGAGCCGAATCCATGCATTTAAAATGTCATTTCTGCCACGAATATTATATATATTTCAGACCGTACCCATTACACTCTCAAGAGCCTACTTAAAAAAAAGCTCCAACAGAATGTAAACTCATTCATATGGCAGAACAAAATGCAGAGGGTTTCAAAGAAAATAATGTATAGAGATAGATATAATGGCGGTTTAAGTGTACCTAATTTACTATATATAAACAAGCATCTTTATTAACTAGAATTATAGATTGCTGCAAACATAGCAATGACAAGGAATGGGTGAAGCTGGAGCATGATTTATCAGATACAAAAAGTTTGGGCAGCCAATGTTGGCTACATAGACCACAGAGGAAACTTTGCACCTTACCTCCAGGTCTAGTAACAGAAACACTAGAGGTATGAGATCTAATATTAAAAAACAAAAAGGGCATCTCATCCATTCCATCTCCCTTAACTCCTTTATTAGCAAACATGGATTCCCCAGTGGGACACAACACAGCTAGGGCAGAGGGCATGGATATACATTGCGGGGTACCGATATACTCGGTCTTAGATAAAGGTAAATTGTTGACAAGGACGGAAATAGCAGACAAGCATATATATATAACTGTCAGAATTGGTATGAATATCTCCAACTTTCACATTACATCAACCACAATAAGAAGAAATCCGACCTTGTCAGATCACTTACTCCTTTTAAATCCCTATGCTACTCTATAGGTACCTCGAAAAAGGGGTTATCACTGTCATATAAACTATTATAAGCAATGCATTTGCCATCCTATACCAAAATGTGGGAGGGTGAACTGCAACGGTCTTTGGCGCCAAAGGAGTGGCAGATAATCTTCCACCAGATGGGGAAAGCACCCTCTTCTATGAATATCACATAGACCAATATGAAGATACTTACCAGATGGTACCTGACCCCAAAAAGATTATCTAATATATTCTCAAATACTAACAAACTATGTTGGAGAGGATGTGGTCAGGAAGGAACCCTCTCACATATATGGTGGATTTGTCCCTTGTTAAGACATTATTGGAATAGTATACAGATAGAAATAGAAAATATTCTAACAATCCAATTAGGAAATAATCCACTTGTATTCTTATTTAATAAAGTACCTAAAATAAAGTGTAAACTGAGATCAACGCTGCTATATATTATGTTAAGCTGTGGTAAACCGCTAATACCAAGGTTATGGAAAAGTGCTAGGGTCCCTAAGGTTCAAGAGTGGAGGGAGAAGGTATCAAGGCTATTATCCCTAGAAAAATACCACTATCAGCAAACCAGAAGAATACCAATCTATAAGATTCTTGTGGGAAGAGTATATGGGGGTGATACAAGCGCAATCTAAATAAGAATAAGAATATATAAGGGCTCTGGTGGGTACTAAAGTTGGTGATATATATTGGGCAGTGACATGAGATAAAAGAGCTCATAATAAAGGGTTTCTGATATAGTCCTCTTTACGCTTCCTGGAAAGATAGAAAAAAAAAATAGAGCGATGACAGTCTCATATTATCGTGATTACCAGATCTGATGTCAATGTACAACAAACTATTATTTTATTATTTATGTCTTTGTTTTGCTTTTGTTTCTTTTATTGTCAATTTTATTAATCTGTATGATGAAAATCTAATAAAAATGTAAATAAAAAAAAACAAAAACAGACATTTGAGCACTTGTCTTTGCACAATTTGGACAGAATCACTCTAATGCTACCTAGGGAGATGCAGGGCTGAAGGTGGCCTTTAAAGGTACAGTCAACACTAAGATTGTTATTATTTAAAAAGATAGAGAACTCCTTTACTACCCATTCCCCAGCTTTGCACAACTAATATTGTTATATTACAAGATAATCACAGAGGTAAAACGTGTATTAATATAACTGCGCTGGCTAAGCAAAACTGGGAATGGGTAATAAAGGGATTATCTATCTTTTTAAACAATACAAATGTTGGAGTTGACTGTCCCTTTTTTTGCCCGGGGGCACTGTGGGTTGTCAGATCGCCTATAGGCCTTTTCTCACTTCTTTTTTACTCTCACGTCTTGTAGTTTTCATGGTCTCACAGTTTATCATTGGTTACATTTTCTGTGACACAGCGCTACTTACATTTTCACTGTTAATGTCAGCTTCGCTGGGGCAACCAAACAGTTCCCTCCTTAGTAGGTTCCCATCATATTCCAAAAAGGTCAGGTAGAGATTCCTGAAGAACTCCACATGCTTGTTCTTCACACGTAACTTCTTGGGAGAATTCCAGTGGATAACCTAGTGATATGGAGAAAGCTAAGTGCTGTGAATCTATATTTGCAACAGAAACTCTTACTTTATTTAGTAAAATAACAATATTGTACACCAAAAACACAAGGGGCATTTAAAGGGACACTGAACCCAATTTTTTTTCTTTCGTGATTCAGATAGAGCATGCAATTGTAAGCAACTTTCTAATTTACTCCTATTATCAATTTTTCTTCGTTCTCTTGGTATCTTTATTTGAAAAAGAAAATTCAGAACCCTGGACAGCACTTTTTTATTGGTGAATGAATGTATCCACCAATCAGCAAGAACAACCCAGGTTGTCCACCAAAAATGGGCCGGCATCTAAACTTACATTCTTGCTTTTCAAATAAAGATACCAAGAGAATGAAGAACATTTGCTAATAGGAGTAAATTAGAAAGTTGCTTAAAATTGCATGCTCTATCTGAATCACAAAAGAGAAAATTTGGGTTCAGTGTCCCTTTAACTAGAAGTAACAGCAAAAATCTTAATAGACCTTAAAGGGACAGTTTTGAAAAGAACCTTTTTTCCAAAATATGTCTATTTCATACCTCTGAACTATTACGGATCCCGTGGGACGGTCACAGGTTGTGAGTCTGGCCTGCACCCACCTGCTGCTTTTTAGTGTCTTGTTTTAAGGGACTACCCCAATGCTGTTCAGGACACACTCTGCCCAGTCCACAAACTCACCTGACCTTGTTAGGGACCTTCCTGTGGCTGTCTCTGCCCTAACCTCCCCATTATGGAAAGCCTCTACGAAATGTTAAATTTTGAAATGTATAGAATTAGCAAAAATGCATTTAGTAAATGTTATGGTTATTTTGGTAAAAGATTTTATTGTCATCTACTTGCATTCAAAGACTGCACCTACTGAGGAAGCCAGTAATGATGTAAACTGTCCATGCAATATATGTTCTCTGAGTGTGCAGTGTTTGAAGCCAGATGCACAAGGCAATGCTCATGCACATTAAAAGTGATCACTAAAACAGTCATTCACATTTGTTTTGTCCCTTTAATAGAAATTTGTGGGGGGTTTTTCTAGTTGTTCACTTTACAACACTAACATGATTTACTTCAATATTTGTCAATTACAAAAGCAAGACGCATGTCTAAAAAAGTGCTCCACTATAAAACAAGGTATACACTGTGTAATTATGTTTTCACCTCTTTTTAAAGGGCCAAAGATGTCAAAATTAAACTTCAAACAGAGCATGAAAAACAAATCCAACTTACTCCCATTAGCAAATTTACTTTGTTCCATTCCTGTCCTTGATTGAAAAGCACACCTAGGTAAACTCAGAAGTGTGCATATGTCTTGAGTACTATATGTCTGCAGTATTTGAAAGAACATCTTCAATAATGTTATACAATGATGCAAACACTACTGCCATGTAGTTTTAACGATACATACATGCTCCTGAGGATATCTAGATATGGTCTTTAATAAAGGATATTAAATAGAATAAAGTCAATTTAATAAAGGAGGGAGGTAAAAAAAATGTTTTTTTAAATTGCATGATCTGAATCATGGAAGTTTAATTTTGACTTGCATGCCTTTGTAAGCATTTATCTATGTCACAGTTAAGTTATCTGTATATGAGCAAAAAGCTGATATTAAATAAAAGTGGCTTTGCAGATTGAGACATGCTAAGTAAAGGTAAAAGGCTGTAGCTCAGGATATTTCAACATAACAAATAATAGAAAAAACAACTGAATGCAAAGAGGGATATTTATCAAGCCGTCAACCTGAAATACCCCAGAATTCTGCAGCGTAATTGTTGTGAGCTTGATCCAACCTAGTTATCAAAGCCTACAGACTGGCAAAAGTTGAAATCTATGATGTAACATACGATCTCAATCCGACACAGATCGATGCTTACGTCATTACAGATGTTCTGAATACACATTCGGCACTATTTGACACTTTTTAAAAGTTATCAAATAGTTAACCCGACGGTACGCTCGCGGCTATTCCAGCCCAGCGTACCTGGTATTTAATCCGCCACCCTGAAGGCCTCGAATGCCATAGGAATCGATGGGAGTCTGAAAGCAGCGAAAGCTTATATTCGATGCTGCCAGATATCCCATTGATTTCTATGGTAGAAAACCAGTAACGTTTACACCTAACACCCTAACATAAGCCCCGAGTCTAAACACCCCTAATCTGCCACTCCGACATCGCCGCCACCTACATAATTATTATTATTATTAATCTCTATTCTGCCGCTCCCGGACCCCGCCGCCACTAAATAAATGTATTAACCCCTATCCTGCTGCTCCCTGACCCCACCGCAACTAAATAAAAGTATTAACTCCTAAACCTCTGGCCTCCCACATCACTACCATTAACTAAACCTATTAACCCCTAAACTGCCAGCCCCCCACATCGCCATAAACTAAATTAAGCTATTAACTCCTAAACCTAACAACCCGCTAACTTTAAATTAAAATTACAACATCCCTATCTTATAATAAATTAAAACTTACCTGTAGAATTCAATTAAACTATTAATTAACCTACCATAACTATTATCCTACAATTCAATTGAACTATATTAAACTATTAATTAACCTACCCTAACTATTATACTAAAATTACATTAAACTACCAATTAAATTAACTGTATTACAAACCCTAACCTTACTCAAATTATTTAAATCTACAATAAAAAATTACTAACTTACAAAAAAACAAACAAACACTAAGTTACAAAAAATAAAAACCACAGTATCAAAAATAAAAAAGAATTACACCTAATCTAATAGCCCTATAAGAATAAAAAAGCCCCCCAAAATAAAAAAAACCCTGGCCTACAATAAACTACCAATGGCCCTTAAAAGGGCCTTTTGCAGGGCGTTGCCCCAAAGAAATCAGCTCTTTTACCTGTAAAGGAAAATACAAACACCCCCAACAGTAAAACCCACCACCCACACAACCAACCCCCCAAAAATAAAAACCCTATCTAAAAAAACTAAATTCCCCATTGCCCGGAAAAGGGCATTTGTATGGGCATTGCTCTTAAAAGGGCATTTAGCTCTTTTACTGCCCAGACCCTATTTTAAAAATAAAACCCACCCAAAAAACCTTAAATAAACCTAACACTAACCCCCGATGATCCACTTACAGTTCTTGAAGTTCCGCTTGAAGGATCCATCCAGCCGGCAAGAAGTCTTCATCCGGGCGGCATTTTCCATCTTCATCCAGCTGGCAAAGTCTTCATCCATGCGGCCTCTTCTATCTTCATCCATCCAGCGTGGAGCGGGTCCATCCTGAAGACATCCAACGAAGAGCTCCTCTTCAATACGGTCTCCGCTGTAAACTGGATTTTGAATGCAAGTGACGTCATCCAAGATGGCGTCCCTTGCATTTCTGTTGGCGGAAAGGTTCCAATCAGCCAATAGGATTAGAACCGCTAAAATCCTATTGGCTGAGTAGCTCTCATCCTATTGGCTGATAATAGACATATATGTGCAGCCACCAATCAGCAGCTAACTCCCAGCTCCTGAGCCTACCTAGGTATTCTTTTCAGCAAAAAATACCAAGAGAACTAAGCAAGTTAGATAATAGAAGTAAATTATAAATTTGTTTAAAATTGTATGTTTCATATATATTTAAAAAGAGACTTTCTAAGTCCAGTTTAAATGGACTGTAAAGTCAGAATTAAACTTTCCATTTTACTTCTATTACCTAATTAGCTTTGTTCTGTTGGTTTCCTTTGTTGAAAAGCATACCAAGGTAAACTCAGGAGCAGTAATTCACTACTGGGTGCTAGATGCCGATTGGTTGCTGGTAGGCCTCTTATTATAAGTTCACCCACTGTGTTAAATTAGCTCCCAGTAATGTATTGCTGTTCCTTCAACAAAGGATACCAAGAGATCAAAGCAAATTTGATAATAAAAGTAAATTGGAAAGTTATTTAAAATGATATGCTCTCTCTCACTGGTTTTCAAACCTGTCCTCAGGCCTCTCTAACAGGCCACATTTTGAGGACATCTTAAATGGAGCACAGATGAAATAATCAGATGGATTAGTAAATTATTTTAACGGCTCTCATCCAAAATAATCCGGAAAACCTGGCCTGTTGGGGAGGCCTGAGGACAGGTTTGAAAACCAGCGCTCTCTCTGAATCCTGAGAGAACAATTTTGCGTTTATATGAAGTCTCTCTTCATACAGATTCAACAAAAGTCAAAAAGCTGCAACATCATTGTATAAAGAAGCGTTTGAAAAAAGTCAGATTTGATACTTTTTAAGCAAATTCAAATACAAATTTTGGTTCCAGCTGAACGCAGGTTTTGTATCACAGCTAAAAGGTGTGAATTGTCTGATAAATCATACAGATGCCTGCATGCACTTTACCTACTACTTTAGACTGAAAATTAGAAACTAAGATATTCAGCTTTTTTTGAGATTATGTTCATGAATCTAACTAAATACCAATTAAAGTAAAATCCTTCAAAAATAATTGTACTTGTGTCTAGACATTTATATTAATTCCTCTTAATATTTCGATTGCTTGCAAATCACTCTATATTTTTAGGATTACATTGTAATCACAGTGCTAGTATTATTTCGTAAAAATACGATATGAAATATATTAAAGATTTTATTATGAACTTAGGTATTATGTGATTTATGTTTAAAGGAGACTGTCTATTTTAACATAGATTGTGATATTTTGTCCCAGCATTGTTTATTATATTACTTATATATAGTAGTGTACCTACTTAACAGAGGGCCCTGGTGCAACATTTATTTGGGTCCCCCCAAAGCTAACTCAGTATAATGATTTTGAGGATAGATAGAAGGATCTGAATTCTGTACTAATAAAATGCTGTCCTGAATTAGGATTGTAGACATTCCGCACACACGCCTACGTATAAACTGGCTGCTATGGGCCCAAGTGCCTTTACAACTGCTGCACCAATGGTAGTTCCGCCCCTGCTTAAATACAGCTATTAAAAAAAAAGCTTCTCTCTCTACGTAAGTCAACAGCTGTATGTGCTCCAGAGCTCTCCGAGTAAATTGTAAATGAACAAGAAACAGAAATGCTTTTCTTCCCAAAAAGACTTGTGCAGGACACAAAAATTCAGTTCTCGTTAAACAAATGGAAATATTCCTAAACTACAGGTGAAAACGTTCACCTGTAAATTATACTTACCTTTAGAGTGCTGGAGAGCTACGCTAACACACTGTTCGGGGCATATTTATCAAAGCGTCAACAGAAAATACACTGGAATTCTGCATCGTATTTGTCACAAGATTGATCCGCTGTAGTTATCAAAGCGTCAAGATCGGCAAATGTTGAAATTTGTCACGTAACATACATTCCAGCAATCTCAATCCGACGCACACTGATGCAAGTTGAAAACCCGTGGAATTAGAGTGGATTCGTGTTCATTCGCCCTCCTATTTGAAGCTCTCACAAAGTTATCAAAATTTCTACAGGTACGCTTGCATCTTTTTCGACTCAGCGTACCTGGTTTTCAGTCCGCCACCCTTGAGGTCACGGATGCCATAGAACTCAATGGGAGTCGGAAAACACAGAAAGCTTATGTTCGATGCTGCAAGAGAATGAAGTATATTACATAATAAAAGTAAATTAGAAACTTTAAAATTAAAATTGTATACCCTTTCTAAATCAAACAATATTATTGCTCCACATTTAGAGCACTAGTAGATGTAGGGATAAAAATGAAAAATACATTACTACTGATGGATTATGCTACAACTTTGTCTCTCGTTACAAAGCAAGGGGACAATATTATTTCTACATATTTGGTGCAAAGTTTTCCCCAAACTTGTCGCACTAATAGATATAGAGATAAAAATGAAATAAGTACACAACATTATATAACTAACTTCCTTTTTATTTTTTGGAAAAATTTATGTACACCATGTTTAAGCCATGTAATAGCTTGGCTATGAGTAAGGCTTATGCCGAAACGCGTTAGCCGATGTATCTGTTAGCTCTCTAGATGAATTATATCACTGTATTTTACCCGAGGGTAATTGCCCTCTAACACTTCGTTTGTGAACCTATTTGGATTATCTGTCCAATAAAACTTGTTAACCAGCTGCGGCTTTGTGCTTCTCAAATTCCTTGTTTCTCATGAGTCCCACTCTCCACTTTGCGCCATATTTGACTCAACACTTTTCGCACCAATTATGACGCAAACTCCTAAATAACCTTCACACTAGTGACTTTTTCAACTACTTTTGCTTGGACTATGCATAATCACATGATTTATGACATCAGCCAATCTGATTCAAATACATATTATAAACTATCACTAACAAATCAAATTGCTCGATACTTCTGTCATTGGTCACTAATCAGAACTTGTAAGTGCCATTTGTTACATTGTGTATTATACTTTGAAAGTATGTATATGTGAAATTAGTATTAAAGATAAACATTGATGCTGACATTAGGACACACAGTGTAATATTTTAGACAAGGATTTTAAAATTTGAATTGATGTTTGATTCAATAGAATCTTAACCCTATGGCCTCTAGTTATCAAGCCGTCAACTGCAAAAACACTGGAATTCCACAGCGTATTTGTGGCGAGGCTGATTCTCCATAGTTATCAAGCCCTACAGACCGGCAAAAGTATAATCTAGTGACGTAACATACGATCCGCCGGACTCAGTCCGACACAGATCGATGGTTACGTCTCTCCAGATGTTCCAAAAGCAAGTTTGGCACTATCTGACGACTTTTGGAAGTTATCAAAGAACAACCAGGTACGCTCGCCACTATTCCGGCCCAGCGTACCTGGTGTTCAATCCGCCGCCCTGGAGGCGGCAGATCTCGTAGGAATCAATGGGAGTCTGACAGCAGCGAGAGCACATGTTCGCTGCTGCCCGATATCCCATTGATTCCTATGGGAAGTGTCTGCACCTAACACCCTAACATGTACCCTGAGTCTAAACACCCCTAATCTGCCCCCCTACACAGCCGCCACCTACTTTATACATATTAACCCCTAAACCGCTGCTCCCGGACCCCGCCGCAACTAAATAAAATGTTTAACCCCTAAACCGCCGCTCCTGGACCCCGCTGCCACTATAATAAATATATGAACCAATAAACCGACGCTCCCGGACCCCGCCGCTACCTACATTATACCTATTAACCCCTAATCTTCCGCACCCTATACCGCTGCAACCTACATAAAGTTATTAACCCCTATCCTGCCGATCCTGGACCCCGCCGCAAATAAATTAATTGTTTAACCCCTAAACCGCCGCACCCGGAGCCCGCCGCCACCTACATTACATTTATTAACCCCTATCCTGCACCCCCTACACTGCCGCCACTATATTAAATGAATTAACCCCTAAACCTAAGTCTAACCCTAACCCTAACACCCCCTAACTTAAATATAATTTAATCTAAATAAATATTCCTATAATTATATAAATTAATCCTATTTAAAACTAAATACTTACCTATAAAATAAACCCTAAGATATATATCTATATAACCTAACTAATAATTACATTGTAGCTATTTTAGGGTTTATTTTTATTTTACAGTCCACTTTGTATTTATTTTAACTAGGTACAATAGCTATTAAATAGTTATTAACTATTTAATAGCCACCTAGATAAAATAAATACAAATATACCTGTAAAATAAACCCTAACCTAAGTTACAATTACACCTAACACTACACTATCATTAAATAAATTAAATTAATTAACTACAATTACCTAACATTAAATAAAATTAACTAAAAATAACTAAAGTACAAAAAAACCCTCTAAATTACAGAAAATAAAAAAAATTACAAGAAGTTTAAACTAATTACACCTAATCTAAGCCCCCTAATAAAATAAAAAAGCCCCCCAAAATAATAAAATTCCCTACCCTAAACTAAATTACAAATAGCCCTTAAAAGGGCCTTTTGCGGGGCATTGCCCCAAAGTAATCTTTTACCTGTGTTCATTGTGTGTGTATATACATACTAAAATATGTATGTCCAATATTAAAAAGAATTCTAATAATTCACTCTCCACTTTGCACCAAATATGTCGCTACTTGCTATATTCGCAATTAGTCCTGCTCAGAAAAAGAATAAATTTACACTATATACAATAATGTGCTAAAGAGAAATGTGTTTGTTCATGGACAGTAATGAATTGGTATAAATAAAGTTGGGAAAAACCTGAATAGCTGCAACATCAATGACTGTTAGTTAACACCAGTCCAATGCTCTTTGTACCGTACTTGACGCGCGTGTTTTTAACGGCTTTTTTTATAAATAAGGAGATCGTATTCAGATACGTGGCTGCAATGTTTGGCGATGTTTGGCAAGCGTATTGACGCCCGCGAATGCAACATAGTTGATGCTTTGATAAATATCCCTCTTCATCTTTACAGAGCCCCGGTCCTTTAGTGCAGGCAGGGGCTCTGGGAAGAAGAGGAGTGGGTTAGCGCGGCTCTCCAGCACAATAAAGATAAGTATAACTTGTATAAGTATTTAATCCCTTAGAGGTAATTTAAAAAAAAACAAAAACAAATGAATACTGATGAATTACAGCTGTATTTTTTATTTTCTTTAAATTTCATTGGTGGATTTATTCAGATATTTGTTTTGTTAAAACAAAACAAATATCTGATTTTCGTTACGGATTCGCATTTGTAATGAAATGAATGAACATCTCTAAAATGTAAAGTAGAGTGTCCCTTTAAATCATTAGTTCACTTGCATTAGTTAATAAAGCCTAACAAGTTTAACATTTGAAAAAGGAAAAGTGACTTCACAGTGATATGGACAAAACAACTTTAGTTTTCAGCCAGAGTGGTTTTAGACTCAGGGGTCGATTTAACATGATGCGAATGCAGCTAGTTCCATGCAAGCCTTCACACAACAGCTTCCTTATCTTATTAGATGGACTAATGACGGATGAGAGAATGATGAGTTGGACTTATGACAGATGAGGACAATATATAAGACTTGAGATAGACTAAATAAAATGAGGTAATGATACAAGACAGACTTATAACGGATGATGAAAATACATAAGACATGATATGGACTAATAAAGGATGAGGGAATGATATGGGATCGACTAATGAAGAATGAGGAAAACACATAATACATGAGATGGACTAATGAAAGATGAGGAAAACACATAATACATTAGATGGACTAATGAAGAATGAGGAAAACACATAATACATTAAATGTACTACTGAAGGATGAGGGAATTATATAAGACATGATATGGACTAATAAAGGATGAGGGAATGATATGGGATAGACTTATAAAGAATGAGGAAAACACATAATACATGAGATGAACTAAGAAAGGATGAGGGAATTATATGGGATGGACTTATAAAGAATGAGGAAAACACATAATACATGAGATGGACTAATGAAGGATGAGGAAAACACATAATACATGAGATGGACTAATGAAGAATGAGGAAAACACATAATACATGAGATGGACTAATGAAAGATTAGGAAAACAGATAATACATTAGATGGACTAATGAAGAATGAAGAAAACACATAATACATGATATGGACTAATAAAGGATGAGGGAATGATATGGGATGGACTTATGAAGGATTAATAAAATACATTAATACATTAGATGGACTAATGAAGGATGAGGAAAAAACATAATACATGAGATGGACTAAAGAAGTATAAGTGAATTGTGCGACAAACTATGGTAGATTGGGGGCAATGTCTTGTAATAATCACTGGAAAGAGGAGGAAATTAAATAAAATTAATTAGATATTAAAATAAAATGGACACATGTTAACCATAGAATGAAAATACATGGACAATTCATTAGTTAAACTACTTTCTCTATTGAAGCCGTGGGAAAGGTGAATAGAGAAACTGGTATATTAAAGAGCAGGAGTTATAAAATGAAAGAGATGGAGGTTAAGACAGGAGGGAAACCTAAAGCAACTGTTTATTAAAGCTAACACTATATATAAGGAAACTAGACATGTGCAATTCGTTTAGTTTCAAATCAAAATTCGGACGAAATTCGGGTGATTCAGAGATTCGGATGTATCCGAATTTCCAAATCACCCTAGTAACGAAATTAACTAATCTGAATTAATTTGTAACGAAAAATCTGAATTAGTTTGGATTTAATTGTCTTCTTCGAATGGCCATGGCGCGATACTCTGACTCTCTGGACTAATCACAATTCCTTTGCCGTTCCATATTTATTATTAAAAAAAAAACGAATAGAGATATATTCCAATTAAAGATAGTGAGATAGAACAGTGAAATAATTCCTTTGAGTTGGTTGGAACCATCTGAATCAACGTAACATAACAGAACAAATTAATCCGAACATTCCGAACTTCCGAATGCTTCCGAAACTAATGACTGCTATAACGAATCAATCCGAATGCATCCGAAATGTATCACTGCTATATAACGAATCAATCCGAATGCAAAGAAACAAAATAAAAACATACAGAATAGACACAAAACAAAATTTTCAGACACAGTGCACATGTCTAAAAGAAACTAGGTTTAAAGTGAAATTATAGAACAAAAATGATATGATCGAATTAGTTAGAACATGTCATTTTATCACTAGAGACCATACAATGTTACGTGTTCGACCCCTGCAAAATGTGTTTTTTATTTCATCAATCTTAAAAAGGATATTTATTTTATATGCTCCAGCTAAACAAATGGTATTTTATAACTTATATATTTTTTTATTTTATTCCCTTTATGAAGTAACCTTTTTTCCTGTCCTGCTAGTAGAGGCTTGTACCTTTCATCCAAAGAACATGTACATAAGAATATGAGTTTCACACAATTACACTAAGGGGCCTATTTATCAAGCTCCCAACGGAGCTTGTGGGCCTGTGTTTCTGGCGAGTCTTCAGACTCGCCAGAAACACAAGTTATGGAGCAGCGGTCTAAAGACCGCTGCTCCATAACCCTGTCCACCTGTTCTGATGAGGCGGACAGGAATCACCAGAAATCAACCCGATCGAGTACGATCGGATTGATTAACACCCCCCTGCTGGCGGCCGATTAGACGCGAGTCTGTAGGGGGCGGCATGGCACCAGAAGCTCACAAGAGCTGCTGGTGCAATCCTGAATACGGAGAGCGTATTGCTCGCCGCATTCAGCGATGTCTGTCAGACCTGATCCGCACTGTCAGATCAGGTCCGACAGACATATGATAAATAGGCCCCATAGAGTTTAAATAGAAATATTTTTTTTATATTTTTGACTATGCGCCCTCATTAAATGTAGTGAAAAAGGGTGTGTGTACAAGCGCTAAGGTAATCCCCAAGCTGTATCCAAACAGAGATCCTAACCAACCTCCAAAAAATATGCACAAGTAGTAAGAAGTGAATACAGCGCCAACAAGAGGCCAAGGGATAAATATACTCACATAGAGATAAAAGAAGATTATTTAATGAACCATCAGTAATAAAAGACTATATATAAAAAATGTAAAAAGCACATATAAATAAAATTACAAATACAGGAATATCTTACAGAAGCGGCTCAAAGGGCCAAAGCTGATAATTACAATAAAAACAGAGGTAATAACAGGTGATCAGTGTGAGTGGTACACCAGAATAAGAGTGTATACTAATAAAACAGAATTAGCCTAAGTACAACTGTAGCAAGTGCATCAAGCAAAAAACTAATAAACAATAATACAAACAATAGTGTTCAAAATTAGTGTTACAAAAATAGTGTTCCAAAAAATAGAAAAATGCCCTGCAGTGCAAAAAAAGGGGGGTAGCAAAATAATTGTATAGATACAATCAAATAGTAAGTGAGTGCAAATGGATATAAAAATGCTAGCTACTTAATCTAGTGAGGTTGAGATATAATTAAATAAAATACACAATATGCAATAACATAAAAAATAAAATACACAATATGCAATAACATAAAAAATAAAAAATAAAATATAATCCAAAAAAGTGTTCAAAAAGTTGATCAACAAATGTTAGTGAAGAACAAAAATAAGTCAATCAAAACTAAAAAATGGAAAAAATGGGTGATGAAAAGCAAGGTGAAAGTGAGGAAATTGATTCCTTCCAATGTTAGTTACTTTAACAGATCCAAATTCCTGAGTGTGGTTGCTGAAGTAGCTGATTGGATCCTAGCACCTGTCAGCTGCTCCTATGGTATCCTAAAAAGTGTCCCTGTAAAAAAAGAAATTCACAACATAGTGTATCCAATATGAGAATGAAGTAAAGATTAAAGCAATGCTTACCAATATGTCAACGCGTTTCTGCCCTCAAAAAAGGGGTCTTGAGAAAGGCCCTTTTTTGAGGGCAGAAACGCGTTGACATATTGGTAAGCATTACTTTAATCTTTACTTCAGTCTCATATTGGATACACTATGTTGTGAATTTCTTTTTTTACAGGGACACTTTTTAGGATACCATAGGAGCAGCTGACAGGTGCTAGGATCCAATCAGCTACTTCAGCAACCACACTCAGGAATTTGGATCTGTTAAAGTAACTAACATTGGAAGGAATCAATTTCCTCACTTTCACCTTGCTTTTCATCACCCATTTTTTCCATTTTTTAGTTTTGATTGACTTATTTTTGTTCTTCACTAACATTTGTTGATCAACTTTTTGAACACTTTTTTGGATTATATTTTATTTTTTATGTTATTGCATATTGTGTATTTTATTTTTTATGTTATTGCATATTGTGTATTTTATTTAATTATATCTCAACCTCACTGGATTAAGTAGCTAGCATTTTTATATCCATTTGCACTCACTCACTATTTGATTGTATCTATACAATTATTTTGCTACCCCCCTTTTTTTGCACTGCAGTGCATTTTTCTATTTTTTGGAACACTATTTTTGTAACACTAATTTTGAACACTATTGTTTGTATTATTGTTTATTAGTTTTTTGCTTGATGCACTTGCTACAGTTGTACTTAGGCTAATTCTGTTTTATTAGTATACACTCTTATTCTGGTGTACCACTCACACTGATCACCTGTTATTACCTCTGTTTTTATTGTAATTATCAGCTTTGGCCCTTTGAGCCGCTTCTGTAAGATATTCCTGTATTTGTAATTTTATTTATATGTGCTTTTTACATTTTTTATATATAGTCTTTTATTACTGATGCTTTTTAACATGGTTCATTAAATAATCTTCTTTTATCTCTCTGTGAGTATATTTATCCCTTGGCCTCTTGTTGGCGCTGTATTCACTTCTTACTACTCCCTCATTAAATGTACACTGGTGCTAATCTGCATATCGACAGTGTTCACTAGTTTTCTAAGATTTTCTCCTTCCTAGCAAGGAGCAACAGTGTAATGATTTATATAAAGTGTAGCTTCATATATATTGAAAAGAACAAGTCACTGTCCTGAGTGCATTGTTTTTCATTTAGTTCTAAGGAACAATGGCAGGAGATCTGCTGCCTAAAGTGTCCCTTTGTCACAAGCCACCAAGAAAAGCCTTAAGAATTTTATTGTACAAAGCATCAGTTGCTAAAACTCATAAAGTCGGACACTATTGGGATTCTTTTATACAAAGACTTAGCCTTAGAAGTTTCTTTTTAAAGCTGTCACTACTTGCAGCAAAAGAAAAAAAATCTTATATGACTGAAAAGATACGTGTGAAGCCAATTCTGTTGTTTGGTTGCTGCCAATAATCTATTTGGAATTTTGCAAAAATCAAATCAAATGTATCTTAATGATAATTCAACAAAACATATGAATTATAAGCTTGTATGGAACATTAAAAATAAGACTTGGTGGGGGGGGGGGACATGTCCAGGCAGTGGCTCCAGCAGGTCACATTTTCATAAGCTGCTGGAGAGATCACCGTAATCAGTTGATTATAAGTGTGAATTATATATATATATATTTTTTAAACAAAAATATTTTTTATATTGTTTATTATGGGTTGGGTGGAGTTGAAAGGGCTATTTGCTTTGGGAATCTGTATAGGTGACTAGATTTATTAGGGATTATAAATTAGGAATAGTATTTTAGAATAGACAAACAAAATCCATGACGTATGGCTAGCATCAAACCCGGAACTGAAACCGGGAAGCTGGGGCAAAGGTCATCCAATCAAAGGCTAACAAAACTGAGTGCCATAGCTGCGGTCGATCACACCGCTATAAATGCCACATAAACAAAAAAGTGCAGGCACTACTAGTGTGATAAGTATAAAAACAGTCATTTATTTGAACATCCATTAAAAGATTCCATCAGATAGGCAGACATACAGACATGGGGGTGATGGCCTGGCAAGAAACGCTTCAGTCCATCACCCCATGTCTGTATGTCTGCCTATCTGATGGAATCTTTTAATGGATGTTCAAATAAATGACTGTTTTTATACTTATCACACTGAGCAGTGTCTGCACTTTTTTGTTTATGTGGCATTTTAGAATGTTGGGTTAGGTTTTAATTTTATATGTGTTGGTATTACCAGTATAGCAAATCATATAGACGGCGATTTGAGAGGTGGGGTACTCAGTTGAGGGGGATTGCAGTAAGAACAGTAGTGGTGGGAGAGGGTCAGTCTTTTGCTTTATTTGTGGTGATACAAGATCAAGGTTAGGGTTAATTGAGGGATAGGGAAATTGGGTCAGTGGTGGTTAGGGTCAAAATAAGGTGGCATTTAACTCAGTAAGGGAGCACATTTTTTGATCATCTGCAGTGTTCTTTGTCTACCTAGAGTACTTCAACTGCTTTTAAAAACTGATTTACAATATTTGTTAGTTGAAGCACTGTTGCTATTTTGTTGTAGCATCTGCCAAGGCAAGAAAAAACTGTCATAGGGCAGCTGATGCCGAGCTTGGGTCACCCAATGCTAATGAAATTAATCGGGATACTACTATGTCCCACATCTGTCACTTTACACAGTGGTTTGCATAGAATCTAAGCCCAAGTGTCTCTCTTTTGGCGTTTAGAATGTTCTACGGTTTATCTGTGCCAAGAAATTATTTATAATGTTAATATAATTTCAGTTTATTACTAAAGCCACCATTACTAATGATAAACATTGTGATTGATAGGCATAGAAGATTCAATATAGTTACAGAGCCCAATACGAAAGAGCGTTGATTATACATATTCATGAAAAAATGTGAAACTATTTTAACGTATCCAAATCGTGCAGGATCGTTCTTTGGAGTTGGCACACGCATAGAGCAGATAAGGTCTGGGAGCAGGAAATAAGTCCCATCACAGATGTGAAAAAGTACAATGCGGCTGATACTTCCTCACTCCTTGTATTGATACAAAGAAACACTAGAGTCTTAGATAAAACAAAGTCTTTATTGGAAAGCTAAATATAAAAACATGGGAATTAATAAAAGGGTGTGACTGGGCTTACAGCGGTTACTTATTTAAAGATATAGTAATGCAAGGCCGGATATAGAGGAATTATACTCTCTGTATCTCACTCTCAGCATTTTCCCATCTATACGTTATTATTGTCCACGTTGCATATCTAGAATAAAGTAATAACTCTAAAGATCTGTGTGCCCTCCAGCTGAGCCACAAGTATACTCTATTAATGCCCTCCAGCAGAGCCACAAGTATACTCCAGCTGAGCCACAAGTATACTCCAGCTGAGCCACAAGTATACTCCAGCTGAGCCACAAATATACTCCAGCTGAGCCACAAGTATCCTCCAGCTGAGCCACAAGTATCCTCCAGCTGAGCCACAAGTATCCTCCAGCTGAGCCACAAGTATACTTCAGCTGAGCCACAAGTATACTCCAGCTGAGCCACAAGTATCCTCCAGCTGAGCCACAAGTATACTCCAGCTGAGCCACAAGTATTCTCCAGCTGAGCCACAAGTATACTTTATTAATGTCCTCCAGCTGAGCCACAAGTATACTCTATTAATGTCCTCCAGCTAATCCACAAGTATACTCTATTAATGTCCTCCAGCTGAGCCACAAGTATACTCTATTAATGTCCTCCAGCTGAGCCACAAGTATACTCTATTAATGCCCTCCAGCAGAGCCACAAGTATACTATATTAATGTCCTCCAGCTGAGCCACAAGTATACTCTATTAATGTCCTCCTGCTGAGCCACAAGTATACTCTATTAATGTCCTCCAGCAGAGCCACAAGTATACTCTATTAATGTCCTCCAGCAGAGCCACAAGTATACTCTATTAATATCCTCCAGCAGAGCCACAAGTATACTCTATTAATGTCCTCCAGCTGAGCCACAAGTATACTCTATTAATGTCCTCCAGCTGAGCCACAAGTATACTCTATTAATGTACTCCTGCAGAGCCACAAGTATACTCTATTAATGTCCTCCAGCTTAATCACAAGTATACTCTATTAATGTCCTCCAGCTTAATCACAAGTATACTCTATTAATGTCCTCCAGCAGAGCCACAAGTATCCTCCAGCAGAGCCACAAGTATACTCTATTAATGTTCTCCAGCAGAGCCACAAGTATACTCTATTAATGTCCTCCTGCAGAGCCACAAGTATACTCTATTAATGTCCTCCTGCAGAGCCACAAGTATACTCTATTAATGTCCTCCAGCAGAGCCACAAGTATACTCTATTAATCTCCTCCAGCTGAGCCACAAGTATACTCTATTAATGTCCTCCTGCTGAGCCACAAGTATACTCTATTAATGTCCTCCAGCTGATCCACAAGTATACTCTATTAATGTCCTCCAGCAGAGCCACAAGTATCCTCCAGCAGAGCCACAAGTATACTCTATTAATGTCCTCCAGCAGAGCCACAAGTATACTCTATTAATGTCCTCCAGCAGAGCCACAAGTATACTCTATTAATGTCCTCCAGCAGAGCCACAAGTATACACTATTAATGTCCTCCAGCAGAGCCACAAGTATACTCTATTAATGTCCTCCTTCTGAGCCACAAGTATACTCTATTAATGTCCTCCAGCTGAGCCACAAGTATACTCTATTAATGTCCTCCAGCTTAGCTACAAGTATACTCTATTAATGTCCTCCAGCTGAGCCACAAGTATACTCTATTAATGTCCTCCAGCTGAGCCACAAGTATACTCTATTAATGTCCTCCAGCAGAGCCACAAGTATACTCTAAAAATGCCCTCTATCTAAGCTACAAGTATACTCTATTAATGTCCTCCGGCTGAGCCACAAGTATGCTCTATTAATGTCCTCCTGCTGAGCCACAAGTATACTCTATTAATGTCCTCCAGCAGAGCCACAAGTATACTCTAAAAATGCCCTCTATCTAAGCTACAAGTATACTCTATTAATGTCCTCCAGCTGAGCCACAAGTATACTCTATTAATCTCCTCCAGCAGAGCCACAAGTATACTCTATTAATGTCCTCCTGCAGAGCCACAAGTATACTCTATTAATGTCCTCCAGCAGAGCCACAAGTATACTCTAAAAATGCCCTCTATCTAAGCTACAAGTATACTCTATTAATGTCCTGGAGCTGAGCCACAAGTATACTTTATCTGAGCCCCCAGTATTCTCTATTAGGACCCAATGATTTAAAGCTCTCCGCTCTGGCGAGATTTTTATAAATGCACATTTTCCCTTGAGAGCTGTTTATGTCGATATGCAGGGTTGTGAATGTGAAGGAGAGACACATTCATTAATTAGCTTTTACTGCAGGTTATATGTGTGATCTCATTATGTGGCATTATATGATGAACAACCAGCGCCACTTGTTTGTGGAACTACACCTTATATCACTGACCTCATTATGTGGCATTATATGATGAACAACCAGTGCCATTTGTTTGTGGAACTACACCTTATATCACTGACCTCATTATGTGGCATTATATGATGAACAACCAGCGCCACTTGTTTGTGGAACTACACGTTATATCACTGACCTCATTATGTGGCATTATATGATGAACAACCAGCGCCACTTGTTTGTGGAACTACACGTTATATCACTGATCTCATTATGTGGCATTATATGATGAACAACCAGAACCACTTGTTTGTGGAACTACACGTTATATCACTAATCTCATTATGTGGCATTATATGATGAACAACCAGTGCCATTTGTTTGTGGAACTACACGTTATATCACTGATCTCATTATGTGGCATTATATGATGAACAACCAGCGCCACTTGTTTGTGGAACTACACATTATATCACTGATCTCATTATGTGGCATTATATGATGAACAACCAGCGCCACTTGTTTGTGGAACTACACGTTATATCACTGATCTCATTATGTGGCATTATATGATAAACAACCAGTGCCACTTGTTTGTGGAACTACACGTTATATCACTGATCTCATTATGTGGCATTATATGATGAACAACCAGTGCCACTTGTTTGTGGAACTACATGTTATATCACTGATCTCATTATGTGGCATTATATGATGAACAACCAGCGCCACTTGTTTGTGGAACTACTACACGTTATATCACTGATCTCATTATGTGGCATTATATCATGAACAACCAGCGCCACTTGTTTGTGGAACTACACGTTATATCACTGATCTCATAATGTGGCATTATATGATGAACAACCAGTGCCACTTGTTTGTGGAACTACACGTTATATCACTGATCTCATTATGTGGCATTATATGATGAACAACCAGCGCCACTTGTTTGTGGAACTACTACACGTTATATCACTGATCTCATTATGTGGCATTATATGATGAACAACCAGCACCACTTGTTTGTGGAACTACTACACGTTATATCACTGATCTCATTATGTGGCATTATATGATGAACAACCAGTGCCACTTGTTTGTGGAACTACTACACGTTATATCACTGATCTCATTATGTGGCATTATATGATGAACAACCAGCGCCACTTGTTTGTGGAACTACTACACGTTATATCACTGATCTCATTATGTGGCATTATATGATGAACAACCAGCACCACTTGTTTGTGGAACTACACGTTATATCACTGATCTCATTATGTGGCATTATATGATGAACAACCAGCGCCACTTGTTTGTGGAACTACACGTTATATCACTGATCTCATTATGTGGCATTATATGATGAACAACCAGCGCCACTTGTTTGTGGAACTACACCTTATATCACTGATCTCATTATGTGGTATTATATGATGAACAACCAGCGCCACTTGTTTGTGGAACTACACCTTATATCACTGATCTCATTATGTGGCATTATATGATGAACAACCAGCGCCACTTGTTTGTGGAACTACTACACGTTATATCACTGATCTCATTATGTGGCATTATATGATGAACAACCAGCGCCACTTGTTTGTGGAACTACACGTTATATCACTGATCTCATTATGTGGCATTATATGATGAACAACCAGCGCCGCTTGTTTGTGGAACTACACGTTATATCACTGATCTCATTATGTGGCATTATATGATGAACAACCAGCGCCACTTGTTTGTGGAACTACACCTTATATCACTGATCTCATTATGTGGCATTATATGATGAACAACCAGCGCCACGTGTTTGTGGAACTACCCCTTATATCACTGATCTCATTATGTGGCATTATATGATGAACAACCAGCGCCACTTGTTTGTGGAACTACACGTTATATCACTGATCTCATTATGTGGCATTATATGATGAACAACCAGCGCCACTTGTTTGTGGAACTACACGTTATATCACTGATCTTATTATGTGGCATTATATGATGAACAACCAGCGCCACTTGTTTGTGGAACTACACGTTATATCACTGATCTCATTATGTGGCATTATATGATGAACAACCAGCGCCACTTGTTTGTGGAACTACACGTTATATCACTGATCTCATTATGTGGCATTATATGATGAACAACCAGCGCCACTTGTTTGTGGAACTACACGTTATATCACTGATCTCATTATGTGGCATTATATGATGAGCAACCAGCGCCACTTGTTTGTGGAACTACACGTTATATCACTGATCTCATTATGTGGCATTATATGATGAACAACCAGCGCCACTTGTTTGTGGAACTACACGTTATATCACTAATCTCATTATGTGGCATTATATGATGAACAACCAGCGCCACTTGTTTGTGGAACTACACGTTATATCACTGATCTCATTATGTGGCATTATATGATGAACAACCAGTGCCACTTGTTTGTGGAACTACACGTTATATCACTGATCTCATTATGTGGCATTATATGATGAACAACCAGCGCCACTTGTTTGTGGAACTACACGTTATATCACTGATCTCATTATGTGGCATTATATGATGAACAACCAGTGCCACTTGTTTGTGGAACTACACGTTATATCACTGATCTCATTATGTGGCATTATATGATGAACAACCAGCGCCACTTGTTTGTGGAACTACACGTTATATCACTGATCTCATTATGTGGCATTATATGATGAACAACCAGCGCCACTTGTTTGTGGAACTACACGTTATATCACTGATCTCATTATGTGGCATTATATGATGAACAACCAGTGCCACTTGTTTGTGGAACTACACGTTATATCACTAATCTCATTATGTGGCATTATATGATGAACAACCAGTGCCACTTGTTTGTGGAACTACACGTTATATCACTGATCTCATTATGTGGCATTATATGATGAACAACCAGTGCCACTTGTTTGTGGAACTACACGTTATATCACTAATCTCATTATGTGGCATTATATGATGAACAACCAGTGCCACTTGTTTGTGGAACTACACGTTATATCACTGATCTCATTATGTGGCATTATATGATGAACAACCAGCGCCACTTGTTTGTGGAACTACACGTTATATCACTGTTCTCAGCATAAGGGAAAGGAGACAATTCAGATAAGGGTTAAATGTAGAAGGGTGTAACATGGTTACTGGCCACTGAGTTGTAGGTAACTCTCTACACCTAGGTTTTGGAACCAAGCAACAACCATCTCACACTGTTAGGTGTAGGGCTTCAACTGATTGGTTGAAAAACTGAATAAATTGAATCTGTGTGTAGCTTGCTGTTTAGTTTTTTAATTTATTTATCAGGCTGGGGAAAAAATCAATTTGTGTTAACCACAGAGTGTACAAAAATATTTCAGGAAACTTTCAACTAAGCTTAAAGGAATACTAAATCCATTTTTTTTCTTTCATGATTCAGATAGAGCATGCAGTTTTAATCAACTTTACAATTTACTCCTGCTATACATTTGTCTTCGTTCTCTAGGTATCTTTATTTGAAAAAACAGGAATGTAAGCGTACGAGACGGCCCATTTTTGTTTCAGCACCCTGGATAGTGCTTGCTGATTGGTGGGTACGTTTAGCCACCAATCAGCAAGCTGTACCCAGGTGCTGGATCAAGGATGGGCCGGCTCGTATGCTTACAATTCTGCTTTTTCAAATAAAGATATCAAGAGAACAAAGAAAAAATGATTACAAGAGTAAATTAGAGAATTTCTTAAAATTGCACGCTGTATCTGAATCATAAAAGAATAAAAAATGGGGGTTCAGTATCTCTTTAAATGAACACAAAATCAAAAAAATATATTTTATAATTCAGAACATACAATTTTAAAAACAGTTTCCAATTGATTTATATTATCAAATTTGCTTTGCCCCCATGATATTCAATGTGGAGCTACCTAGGAATGTGTCTGGAGCACTACATTTCAGGAAATAATGCTGTCATCTAATGTTCTTGCAAAACTGCTGACATATTGCTCCAGACATGTGCACGCTCCTGAGCTTATATCCCAGTTTTCCAATAAAAGATACAAAGAAAACAACAAAAAATGATAAAAGAAGTAAATTAGAAAGTTGTTTAAAATTTCCTGCTTTATCTAAATCATAAAAAAGAAATAGTTTGGGTTTCATGTCCCTTTAAAAAAGTACTGATGCTATTAAAATGAGAAAAAGTTTGCACAACTGACTTATCACCCCTATCTCTATGACAACTGCAGCAGTGGCAGGATTTAGCAGACTGAATCAAACAAGTACCAAATGGTTACTCTGAATTTATTGGGATGAGATTGCACCTTGGCAACGAGAAAGAAGTAAAAGCTTCATGTGCCGTGATCAATTGCCAAGGATTGTGCAAATCAATCTGGGAAAGATTCCAATCCAGGTATACATGAGGACTTGCATCTTCATTAATAAATGATGCAAAGGATCCTGCTCAGACCGCAGTGTAGAGTAATTTGTGTGTTACTGAGCCGGACACACCAGCTATTGTGCAGGAACTGGCACACATATTGTAATCCAAATACTTGTTCAGATTTGTACACTAATTTATCATAACAGAATGTGAATGTGTGTATTGCTCTAATATATATCACCCATTGTTCACATGCGAACCGGAACTATATATAGCTCATATAGTATACAGGGATAGCAAAATGGCAGCCGACGGCCGACTTCACTAGTCTTTGTGGCTTCAGGAAAAAGCAGAACTAAAAATATGGACATTGGGGATATCTGGTGAGTTGGCAAAAGAATGACCACGACTGAAAAAAAATCCCACTGGAGGGTATAAAAGCAAATAGAGAGTGTCTTGCAATGTTACCCAAAACTGACCATGTGTCACTTGATGTATTTTAGGAAAAATTATCTATGTTTTAGTTCATAGCTATATGTCATTCTTAAAGGGACAGTCTACATTTTTATTGTTTAAAAAGATAGATAATCCCTTTATTGCCCATTCACCAGTTTTGCTTAAACAACACTATTATATTGATACACTTTTTACCTCTGTAATTACCTTGTATCTAAGCCTCTGCAGACTGCCCCCTTATTTCAGCTCTTTTGACAGACTTGCATTTTAGCCAATCACTGCTCACTCCTAGGTAACTCAATGGACGTGAGCACATTGTTATCTATATGGCATACATGAACTAACACCCTAAAGTTTTGAAAATGTAAAATACATTCAGATAAGAGGCGGCCTTCAAGGGCTAATAAATTAGCATATGAGCCTACCTAGATTTAGCTTTCAACTAAGAATACCAAGAGAACAAAGAACAATTGATGATAAGAGTAAATTGAAAAGTTGTTTAAAATTACATCCCCTATCTGAATCAAGAAAGTTTATTTTTGACTAGACTGTCGCTTTAAAGAAATGAGTGACTGTCAAGATGGCAAATGACTATTTTTATGTGTAATATGCAGAAGCTGAAGAGACACAATGCTTTATTTGTATGTTAATGTCAGTCATAGGCTAAAAATACTGCTCAGTTGTGAAAAATATACATGTTTAGATCAAGGGTGGTGGTTTTTTAAGGGGCATTGTGTGACCCCACATATTATTGTGCCCAGTCACCTAGATATTGGTATTTTTGTGGTGGAGCGGCTGGTAACCCTACATAACAGATTCCTGATACATTCTATAGACACAATACTGCATATTGGTGTATTACTATACTGGAGACCTGTAATTCACATGTCACATGCAGGGACACCAAACCTGTACATGAAATCCTCTACAGCACATACAGATATATCAAGTCTCTACCTACTAAACCTCAGAATCTGCAATCAGTTATATAAGCTCTGCACCCATCACTTACTGCACACAGGTAATTAATGCCCTAACCTGATACCCACTAGACCCAAGTTATGTGAGGTCTATACCAGACAACGACTATAGCCTTTTTACTATACAAATGTATATCAGGTTTACAGGTGACAGGATACATACTGCAATTATATAGACAGCTAATGCATTACTGAAGCACAACAGCTCAACCACGTAAAATAAAATTGTATAAAAGAAAATGTTTTTATATATGTAGTGAATATGCATATATGAACAATATAATACAGTACTATGTTTTAAAGAGGTTTGCCCCTGATGTGTACCTAGAACATTCATTAATTTATAAGGATTAATAAACATTAGTAATTGTACTTAAATTCTTAAAATGAAAAAATCTCTAGAAGACGTTGTTCCTGTTTCTCCATGTCATTTTGCAGCAATCACTGGGCACATCCATAAAACACTGTTTTGGATGGAATGTGCAGATTTGTTATTCTACAGAGGTCCACATGGGGGCAGACAAACACTCCCTTTACTGCAACCTGATTGAAAACTCATGAATCTAATAAAATTCAACTAACCTTCAAGTCTCCCTCATTTATCCGTAAGTCACTATTCGACAGAGCTGTCAACCAAACGCTTCAAGTCTGAAATCACTGAGAATTTGAGACTTTACTAAGAGTAAAATGGTGTTTAACCCTTTATCTAGTAAAAGGATTTGCTACTTCTAAGAGCACAATGGTTTTGAATACATTATGCATTAAAATGAATTACAATTAATACTTAGGCCCTGTGTCTCTTCTAAAATATATATTTGTTTAAATAAAGTGCTATTATTTGTGAGACTCTTTTTAAGAACAGTCCATTGTTTATGTTTATGTGGAAACAGAATGAATCAAAGATCTGACATCATTGAATCTATAAATAAATCCTATTTTGCATTACTGATTCTAGCTATGTACCAGATTACAAAAGAAGCACAAAAATGCAAGCAGTATAGAGCACTAATAAGGAGTGTATACAATCCATACAGCTTGCAGTTTTGCACTTAAAGGGAAATTAAACCCACATTTTTTTCTTTCATGATTCAGATAGAGCATGTCATTTTAATCAACTTTCTAATTTACTCCTATTATACATATTTCTTAGTTCTCTTAGTTCTCTTGGTATCTTTATTTGAAAAGGCTGGAATGTAAGCTTAGGAGCCAGCTTTTTTTGGTTCAGCAAGAGCTACCCAGGTGCCAGTAATCAGCAAGAACTACCCAGGTGCTGAACAGGTGCCAGTAATCAGCAAGAACTACCCAGGTGCTGAACAGGTGCCAGTAATCAGCAAGAACTACCCAGGTGCTGAACAGGTGCCAGTAATCAGCAAGAACTACCCAGGTGCTGAACAGGTGCCAGTAATCAGCAAGAACTACCCAGGTGCTGAACAGGTGCCAGTAATCAGCAAGAACTACCCAGGTGCTGAACTAAAAATAGGCCGGTGTTCTGTCGAAACATCAAACCCGTTGTAATGTGGAACCACATCACTTCCTCTCAATCCGACGGGTTGCGCATGCGCAACTCCGCAGCTCAAACAAACTAGGAATTCCTGGAATTCCTAGCATGAATACCACGCATGCGCTCATTGCCCGTCAGATTTTGCAACCACAGTCACTTCTGGTCCCACAGATCAGCTAGACTTGAGGGCTCGGGTACACTGTTTCTTAGTAAAGAAGTAAAAACCTTGACACAATGCTTCAATGGGAAATGCAAAATATTTTAATTATTTTACACACACACTTCTGTGCAAAGTAAAGTGAATCAAGTGTAAAGTAAACGTAAAGTGTCTCATACATTTCAAGTATGATATTTCTAAGAGAATCCACATAAAATGTTTCATGTCAGATAATGCTTAAGTAAAAACCTTCCACTGAGGTAGTGGTAATTCATTAGTGTACAAACAAGGCCGCTGCAAATCCTGGCTGACGAGGAGAGCCGAGTACTGCCTAGCTGAGGAGGAGGTACAAACACAGCCCAGTGAGGTGCTAGCCGAGCGCGGCTGAGTGTAAGCCGCAAGAGTTTCACTAGGCACAAGGAAAGCAGCACTTGTGAGACACATATGAACTAAAACGTAGGTTTATTCAAAAATTGTTTAAAAATAGAGGCATAGAACAGCAGATTAACCCCTTACGCGTTTCATGCCGCAAACGGGCATTTAATCATAGGGATCCCTATGATTAAGTACCCATTTGCGGCATGAAACGCGTAAGGGGTTAATCTGCTGTTCTATGCCTCTATTTTTAAACAATTTTTGAATAAACCTACGTTTTAGTTCATATGTGCCTCACGAGTGCTGCTTTCCTTGTGCCTAGTGGTAATTCATTGCTATATGCTTTCATTGCTAGCCCATCTGCTTCAAAGTTCGATGTGTTGTGCGTTCAGAGATGGTACACTGCATACCTTGGTCTGCCCATTCTCCTCTGACCTCTGACATCAACAAGGCATTGTCGTCCACACAACTGCCGCTCACTGGATATTTTCTCTTTTTTGGACCATTCTCTGTAAACCCTAAAGATGGTTGTGCGTGAAAATTCAGGGAGATCAGCAGTTTTTGAAATACTCAGAACAGCCCATCTTGCACCAACAACGATGCCACGTTTAAAGTCACTTAAATCCCCTTTCTTCCCCATTCTGATGCTCAGTTTGATCTTCAGGAACTCGTCTTCACCATGTCTAGATGACTAAATGCATTGAGTTGCAGCCATGTGATTGGCTGATTAGCAATTTGTGTTACCAAGCAATTGAACAGGTGTACCTAATAAAGTGGCCAATGAGTGTGTGTGTGTGTGTATATATATATATATATATATATATATATATATATATATATATATATATATATATATATAAAATATTTATATACTGTTTATGCTCTTAAAAATTAGAGCATGTCATTTTTGTATTAGAATATTCATTTTCATATATATTTGGCTTCACCATTAAAGGGACAGTCTAGTCCAAAATAAACTTTCATGATTCAGATAGGGCATGTAATTTTAAACAATTTTCCAATTTACTTTTATCACAAATTTTGCTTTGTTCTCTTGGTATTCTTAGTTGAAAGCTTAACCTAGGAGGTTCATATGCTAATTTCTTAGACCTTGAAGGCCACCTCTTTTCAGAATGCATTTTAACAGTTTTTCACCACTAGAGGGTGTTAGTTCATGTGTTTCATATAGATAACACTGTGCTCATGCGCGTGAAGTTATCTGGGAGCAGGCAGTGATTGGCTAATCTGCAAGTCTGTCAAAAGACCTGAAATAAAGTGGCAGATTGCAGAGGCTTAGATACAAGATAATCACAGAGGTTAAAAGTATATTAATATAACGGTGTTGGTTATGCAAAACTGGGGAATGGGTAATAAAGGGATTATATATCTTTTAAAACAATAAAAATTCTGGTGTAGACTGTCCCTTTAAGTCCGAGCAGTTAACAGTCCCGTTGGCACAAAAACGTGATTTCCTTTAGTGTAATTTCCAAGAGTACCAGCACACATCTGGGCAAGAAACAGATATAGAAGCTCACCATATCATATCCATAATTTGGTTTTCAATCAGCTGGGCATTATGTCTTTCTGTGCCAGCATGCTGAAGCTTTAATAACGGTTTATTTTCTATTTATTAGAGTGCCACCTTCTGTACTATTTGTATATCCAACATGGCATGTTAGCAACATAATGGTGAAGTCTATATTTTGTTAATATGTTGTAGCTCCACAGGAGAGTGTAAAATTTCCTTAGGCTGCTCCTGTACTGTCACACAAATCTCAGTGCCCAGAATAAATAATGCAGCAAAATGAAATAAACTCCAATATGTTTCCTATGTGACTGAGAGGAAGAGCACCAAACTGCTGTAGCACAAAATCCCACCAAGTACATGTACACATTGTATGTGGCAAACAAGGGCTGACTTTGATTTGCTCATTAAAGGGATAGAAAGGTCAAAACTGAAATGTGCATGTCAGTTATTACTGGTTTTAACTGGCATACGCACATTGTACATGCCCTTGTACCAGTACTGAAACACTACACCTTCTCAGAGAGTTAGCAGTGGCTTATAAGCAGATCTGCATTTTTAATAAGGCAGAGTAGGCATGTGTCTACAGGAGCTCTCCATAGAGAGGCAACTGTCTCTGCCTATTATAAATAATGCTGCATAATACTTTTGGCAACCTTAACTAAGATGCCTGGCTTCTGACTTCCCCGTGCATGTGCAATGCTTGCGGAGGACATAGCAAAGGTCCCCGGCACAGCAGTGAGCGGGGAGTGCAGAGGGGTGCATCAAATATTATTGCTTACAGGCACCTGGGCTATAAATCCGGCCCGGTTTGTAAGACTAATATTAAGTCTTCACAGACACAATACAGAACACTGCCAGCTCTCTGAGGTTGAATGCTAGTGTAAGAACATGGACATAAATGCAACTATAAATACATAAAAGGGAAAAAAAGCTTCTGAAGAACACAGCTTCTTGGGCACACAGCATCTAGAGTCTGATTTTGAGATAGGCACTAAGAGTCTTTAACTGTTGTGTCACTGGTAGGACTACTCTGGGCTATAGCCCAGAGTGTGGTGCAGTAGATCTACTGAAGTATTAACTCTTAGCAGTCCTGCTTTTACAAGTCTGGTGATAGGGTTTCCAAAATGGCCATCATGTCTAAATTTCAATATTCTATGAGCATTTAGTAGGTAATTATCAACCAATGAGAATTATTAGGAAGTATCTATCAACCAATGAGAATAAGTAGCACGTATCTATCAACCAATGACCATTAACTGGAAGTACCTATAAAACAATGAGCATTAACTGGATCAGCCTATTGCGCTGATTAAAAATATAAACTTGGGGCAACATGGTTCCAGTGAAATGAACTCCCTATGTACAACAGACCATTCTAACATGCACAAAAGAAAACTTGAAATTAGTTTAAGAAAAGTAAAAATGAGACAGACTTTTCAGCTTTGAAATAGCAATACATGACTACGTAACGAGATCTTCAGCATGTATAGATGCTGTGTTTCATAAGGAAGACAGGAATTTTTGTAGTACAGTGTCCCTTTAAAGCAATGGCTTTGGGGGCGGAGCTTGGAAGTGAATGGAGATGGCCGCTTGATCGCATCGCTCCGTGCATTTAGCAAGATAAAGGCAAGCTACATCTGCTAAAACCGATTGAAAGCGGTGGGCTTAGAGCGGATAACTGCTCAAAACAGCTAGTCTACACACTCTGACTAGAAATGTGAGCTGTGGCTCTGAGACGCGGCCACTAAAGGGGTGAGACCCAGAGCAAAGATTCAGCAGCCGCCATACTGGAAATCCACGTGAGTCACAGCATTTGCAGAGAGAGCAGCGTGTGGCCACAGAGACATACCAGAAGACAAAGGTATGAAGAGGGAGCTTAATAAGCACTACGGTTAGGGGATTTGTATATGCCAGGCTAATCGGACTTACATAGACACTATTAAGCCAACGAAGAAGCCTGTACCATCTTCTAAATGTGCAATAACCTGTAGCGCTTTATATGTAAGGGAATCCACAGCTGTGCACATTAGAGTCAAACTCTATCCGGCCTTATAACTCTGACATATCAATACAGGACTCTTTATGTACACAACGTTCAATCTCACTGCCCTTAGATTAGGGGTCAAATTAAATATGGCTCAGGTTTCCTATAGGATATATGAGGAATATTGACAGGCCTCAAGCAGACGGGAGGGACATGAATCTGCTTAGAAACCACAGCTAAGTGATCATGCTACAGAATACTATATGGATCAACTAAGCACTATCTCCTAAGTTATGTGAACTGATATTTATCCTATACGGTGCTCCACATCAATATAAGCTAAACTCAGTCTCTATATTTACTGCGCTGACGTCTTCAGCTAAGAAACATTTTCACCTCAGATAAGACGCACACTTTCACAGAACAGGTGATCCAAGAATTTCTCTACAATATATTCAAATATGTCTGCCAAGAAACAAAACAAGACCACTGCATCAGGGAAAACTGCAGCATCTAGTATGCATTTTAAGTCCTCTAAAGGAGAGCAAACCCATGATCAACAGGCAGTGGTTACTGAGGAAGAGGTTGACTCAGATGCTAGCTCCCCAACATATAATGACAACCTGACCCCAGCTACCAAAGCTCATATTAAATCTCTGATCTCGAAACAGGATATAAATGCAAATTTCAATAAGTTGTGGGAAACAATTGATGCAATGCTGACCACAGTGACTGGCAGCTTAGCTGAGATCAAGCAAGACATATTAGATCTGTGTACTAGAGTGTCATCTTTGGAGGACAACAAAAGTTTTGTGGCAAAAGAAGTTAACAACTTGTCCCAGCAAGTTTTAGCACAAAAACAAGCATTAGAGCAGGTCCACGACAAGATGGAGGACCTTGAGAATCGTAGCCGCAGGTGCAACATAAGGCTTAAAGGAGTCCCCGAATCCATACTGCCGAATGATCTAGAACAGTACCTGAGACAGTTGTTTCAAGCTATCACAGGTCAGTCAGGGGAGGAAAGCTTCCAAATTGAAAGAGCCCACCGAGCCCTAAGGGCAAAACCTAAGGGTTTTCCCCACGAGATGTTATTGTTAAAATGTTTTGCTTTCAAGAAAAGGAGATCATCCTTACAGCTGCCAGAAAGAATCCGACTTTCAAGTTTCAGGGTACTGTGGCCTAACTTTATCAAGACCTCTGCTTGAGGACCCTGCAGAAGAGAAGCTCGCTAAGACCACTGACCTCACTACTACACAAAAACCAGATTAACTTTCGCTGGGGTTTCCCTTTTACTTTACACATTTTATATGAAAGCAAGGTGTACACCATTAGAGAAGCCCAGGAGATTCCAGATTTGTGTTCCAATCTCAAGTTGGAGACCCCAGATCTCCCACCTGCTATTCTAGATCAAGGAGAAAACAACACAGTGGATTGTCCAAAAGACACGATGGATAAAAGTCCCAAAGAAAAAATCCAAGACTTGAAGTTCAACATAAGAATTTTCAGGAAAAATCAACCTAGTCTATTGAGATGCTGCCCTGGAAGATCCTCAGCAGATGAGTATAATCAAATCTCTGTCTGAACTTTTTCTGTTTCTTTGTTCTAAATTCAGTATACTTATTATGCCAGTTATTTACTGTTTTACGCTAAAATACACTTCAGAATAAGGGACAGAATAACTATGACTATTGATGTAGGTTAATTACACTTTGGGCTTCCTTAGCGAGAAAGAACTCTAATTGGTGGTTCTTTGACAGAACTGTTATGTACAAACAATGACCTGCCCAGTAAGGAGTGGCTCAAGTAAATAATTACAATATGCCCTGAAGCTCTAAAAGCCTTAATACCTTTATCACAGATAATATTTCATGTTAGCTATAATATAATGCACAAAAAAGAAAATTTCTATTATCCATATGTATTCTGTACAGGTTATTTACCTGTTTAGGTATCGCAATGTTTTGTTTTTATTGATTTGCTGTTATTTCACGTTTACCAGTTTTTTTTTTTTTTTTAAATATTTATTTGTTCTCTCAGCGACATTAACAATGTACAGGAATATACACTTCAAGTACGATACAACAGCAATCGTTGTTAACAGATATGTTTGTAAGAGTTCGTACTGTTCCAGTCAATAATAATTGATAAAATAGTCCTTCCTGCAAGGATTTAAGCGTCAAATTAAAGCCAATGGGGCCCATTTATCAAGCTCTGAATGGAGCTTGTGGGCCAGTGTTTCTGGCGAGTCTTCAGACTCGCCAGAAACAACAGTTATGAAGCAGCTCCATAACCCTGTCCGCCTGCTCTGATGAGGCGGACAGGAATCGCCGGAAATCAACCCGATCGAGTACGATCGGGTTGATTGACACCTCCCTGCTGGTGGCCGATTGGCCGCGAGTCAGAAGGGGGCGGCGTTGCACCAGCAGCTCTTGTGAGCTGCTGGTGCAATGTTAAATGCGGAGAGCGTATTGCTCTCCGCATTCAGCAAGGTCTTGCGGATCTGATCCGCACTGTCAGATCAGGTCAGCAAGATCTTTAATAAATAGGCCCCAATGTCTTCTGAGGGTTTTAGTTTAGTAAACAGAACATACAAACAAACAAAATAAAATTAATTTAAATGCAGAACAAAATATATTTTTTTCATTTCCAACAGTTGTGATATCTTTTAGCATGTTGCCAACACACGTTTACCAGTTTTATTGTTCGTGTTTATTTAGACTTAGGAGGATTAATATGATTCTGTGTGGGGAGATTAGGAAAAGCTACCTAAAAGGGAGGTTAACTATGAGAGGCAGGGGGCAAGTAACTCTATATAATGACTGCTGAGATATCAGTTCTCTCACACAATGTGAGAGACCTAAACACAGACATAAAGCATAAGACAGCATTGAATCAATACTGAAAGCGAAAAACATTTTTCTTCAAGAGATCCATTTTACGAATACCCTGATTCCAAAATATTGGAATAAACACTTCCCACTCCATTACCACTCAACTACAGATCAAAAGAAAAGAGGGGTATCCATCCTTATCCATAATTATATCCAATTTAGCATAGAAGAAATCATCAGAGATCCGGGGGGCAGGTTTTTAATAGTAAGGGGTCACATACAGAAAACACAGATCATCCTTTGTAATATTTATGCCCTGAATGAAAAGCAAGCTACCTTCTTCAATCATCTATTACACCTTTTGACACAATATTCTCAATCCAGAATTATTCTAGCAGGGGACTTTAATATCTCTCTAACATATACCAGTAAAGACAGGAGTACCATAACCAGTAAACAACAGACATAGGGCTAGATTTATTAACGCTGAGGCGTACAGGGGCGGGTATACGCACCTCTGTATGTCTGAGCTCGCCTATGGCGGGGCGAAATTACCCGCAGGTATTCGCCATTGCACACGAGCGCAATTTTGCGCTCGCGTGCAACCCCGCCCCCTGCCTGCGCACAGCCAATCACGCGCGAGCAGGAGCTGTCAATCTCCTCGGTCGGACTCAATCGAGGAGATTTAATTTCGCCACCTTAGAGGTGGCAAAGAGCTTAGGGAAGCAGGGGTCTGGTGACCGCTGCTTGATAAATCAAGGCGAGCAAGTTCTTGTGAGAACTTGCAGCCGTAGGGGCTTGATAAATCGAGCCCATAATACCACAGGCAAATCTATAAGAGAGTCACTAGCTTCACATAATATTTTAGACACTTGGAAAAGTTTATATGGATTGACAACAGAATACACATATTATTCCCATGCGCATAAATCTTATTCTAGACTGGATTATGTTTTTGTTAGTCAGGTGTTAATTCCAAACGTGAGATCCTCCTCTATACATCCATGCGTGTGGTCTGACCATTCTATAGTCCAGGTAGACTTGTCAGGTATAATTAAAGGGCCATTATAGTCATTTTTAATGAAATGGTTAATAAAAAGTTTAGTGTGTGCTTTAAATTTCATCAATATGTACCTATTAAATGTATTTCATAGTTGTAAAGATATTAGTCTTACAAATTTATATCACTTCCACTGCCCATTGAAATCACTGATTCTGCTTCCAATTGAGCTCCAGGTCATACGACCGATATGGGAGACTGAGCCGGCGCATTACAGCCTTCATCTACTTCCTCACAGCTTTTGCAAAGAAGTGCAGGCTGCAAAGTGTTACTCAAAAGCCGATCCAGCCCCTCTGTGCGAGCTTAACAGTGAGAGGATCTGAGAGGATCGGCAATGGTTGCTATAGCAACCTCTGAAGCATCCCACAGCAGAGCTGATAAGGATCTGCATAAAAGGAGTTTTATTACCTGCCTAACTTGCCTTGTTTACTTACGCCTAGATTTAGAGTTCTGCGGCCAAAGGGGTGCGTTAGCTACGCGTGTATTTTTCTCCCCGCACCTTTTAAATACCGCTGGTATTTAGAGTTCACAGAAGGGCTGCGTTAGGCTCCAAAAAGGGAGCGTAGAGCATACTTTACCGCCACTGCAACTCTAAATACCAGCGGTGCTTACGGACGCGGCCAGCTTCAAAAACGTGCTCGTGCACGATATCCCCATAATAAACAATGGGGCAGTTTGAGCTGGAAAAAAACCTAACACCTGCAAAAAAGCAGCGTTCAGCTCCTAACGCAGCCCCATTGTTTCCTATGGGAAAACACTTCCTATGTCTGCACCTAACACCCTAACATGTACCCCGAGTCTAAACACCCCTAACCTTACACTTATTAACCCCTAATCTGCCACCCCCGCTATCGCTGACCCCTGCATATTATTTTTAACCCCTAATATGGCGCTCCGTACACCACCGCAACCTACGTTATCCCTATGTACCCCTAATCTGCTGCCCCTAACCCCCGCCGACCCCTATATTATATTTATTAACCCCTAATCTGCTCCCCCCAACGTCGCCGCTACCTACCTACAATTATTAACCCCTAATCTGCCGACCGGACCTCACCGCTACTATAATAAATGTATTAACCCCTAAAGCTAAGTCTAACCCTAACACTAACACCCCCCTAAGTTAAATATAATTTAAATCTAACAAAATAAAATAAATCTTATTAAATAAATTATTCCTATTTAAAGCTAAATACTTACCTGTAAAATAAACCCTAATATAGCTACAATATAAATAATAATTATATTGTAGCTATTTTAGGATTAATATTTATTTTACAGGCAACTTTGTATTTATTTTAACCAGGTACAATAGCTATTAAATAGTTAATAACTATTTAATAGCTACCTAGATAAAATAATTACAAAATTACCTGTAAAATAAATCCTAACCTAAGTTACAATTAAATCTAACACTACACTAGCAATAAATAAATTAAATAAACTACCTACAATTACCTACAATTATATCAACTAAACTAAATTACAAAAACAAACACTAAATTACAAACAAAAAAAACACTAAATTACAAAAAATAAAAAAAGATTACAAGAATTTTAAACTAATTACACCTACTCTAAGCCCCCTAAAAAATAACAAAGCCCCCCAAAATAAAAAAATGTCCTACCCTATTCTAAAATAAAAATTGTAAAGCTCTTTTACCTTACCAGCCCTTAAAAGGGCCTTTTGCGGGGCATGCCCCAAATAATTCTGCTCTTTTGCCTGTAAAAAAAAACATACAATACCCCCCCCAACATTACAACCCACCAACCACATACCCCTAATCTAACCCAAACCCCCCTTAAATAAACCTAACACTAAGACCCTGAAGATCTTCCTACCTTGTCTTCACCACGCCGGGTATCACCGATCCGTCCAGAAGAGGGTCCGAAGTCTTCCTCCTATCCGGCAAGAAGAGCTCCTCCAGAGGGTCCAAAGTCTTCATCCTATCCGGGCAGAAGAGGACATCCGGACCGGCAGACATCTTAATCCAAGCGGCATCTTCTATCTTCTTCAATCCGGCGGGGAGCGGGACCATCTTCAAGCAGCCGACGCGGAGCCATCCTTCTTCACCGATGGACTAACGACAAATGAAGGTTCCTTTAAGGGACGTCATCCAAGATGGCGTCCCTCGAATTTCGATTGGCTGATAGGATTCTATCAGCCAATCGGAATTAAGCTAGGAAAAATCTGATTGGCTGATTGAATCAGCCAATCAGATTCAAGTTCAATCCGATTGGCTGATCCAATCAGCCAATCAGATTGAGCTTGCATTCTATTGGCTGTTCCGATCAGCCAATAGAATGCGAGCTCAATCTGATTGGCTGATCCAATCAGCCAATCGGATTGAACTTGAATCTGATTGGCTGATTCAATCAGCCAATCAGATTTTTCCTAGCTTAATTCCGATTGGCTGATCCTAACAGCCAATCGGAATTCGAGGGACGCCATCTTGGATGACGTCCCTTAAAGGAACCTTCATTCATCGTTAGTCTGGAAGAAGATAGAAGATGCCGCTTGGATGAAGATGTCTGCCGGTCCGGATGTCCTCTTCTGCCCGGATAGGATGAAGACTTTGGACCCTCTGGAGGAGCTCTTCTTGCCGGATAGGAGGAAGACTTCGGACCCTCTTCTGGATGGATCGGTGATACCCGGCGTGGTGAAGACAAGGTAGGAAGATCTTCAGGGGCTTAGTGTTAGGTTTATTTAAGGGGGGTTTGGGTTAGATTAGGGGTATGTGGGTGGTGGGTTGTAATGTTGGGGGGGCTATTTTATGGGTTTTTTTTACAGGCAAAAGAGCAGAATTCTTTGGGGCATGCCCCGCAAAAGGCCCTTTTAAGGGCTGGTAAGGTAAAAGAGCTTTACAATTTTTATTTTAGAATAGGGTAGGGCATTTTTTTATTTTGGGGGGCTTTGTTATATTTTTAGGGGGCTTAGAGTAGGTGTAATTAGTTTAAAATTCTTGTAATCTTTTTTTATTTTTTGTAATTTAGTGTTTGGTTTTTTTGTAATTTAGTGGGGTTTTTTTTGTAATTTAGTTTAGTTGATATAATTGTAGGTTAGACCCTTTCCTGACTGACTCTAAATACCAGCGGGAGGTAAAAACCAGCGTTAGGACACCCTAACGCTGGTTTGGACGGCTAACGCAGAACTCTAAATCTAGGCATAAGTAAGTTGGACTGCACAGTTAATTTAAGACTGCCAGCTAACATAATTTAAAGCACAGTGTAAGAAAGGCAATCCCTTTCTACTGCAACCTTTCATTTGCATTAACTAAAGAGACATACATTAGAAAAGATCTTAAATGAATCAGCGATAAGGGCAACCTAGAAATTAAAAGCACATTAGTTTTTTATATTCCAACAAGACCAACAGATTCCTTGCTCACAAGTTGAGAGAAAGGGTTAAAATGCATTCTATTCCCTCCATTCAGAAACCCGATGGGACCCTCACTTCTAACCCACAAGAAATTGCAGACACTTTTGCTAGCTTTTATGAACGTCTTTATGATGGGCTGAAAGTGAAAAAGACTCCTCAAACACAGACACTCCTACAAAAAGCTAATTTGAGTACTATTAGCCAAGTAGAGAGAGAGAAATTGATCGCGGAAATTTCAGCTGCAGAGATACTAACAGTTATCAAAGAACTCAAATCGGGTAAAGCAGCGGGGCCTGATGGCTTCCCTGGCGATTACTATAAACTATTTAAATAAGCACTAATCCCCCATATTTAAGACATTCTGTAACAATATAATGCAAGGGAAAGACATACCAACTGACATTCTTAGAGCCAAAAAAGTGGTGATCCCCAAAGCGGGCAAAAATCCAAATATATGTCAAAGCTATAGACCAATACCTCTGATTAATCAGTTCATTAAAATTCTCACTAAAATTCTGGACAACCGTCTCAAACAATTTCTCCCAAGTCTTATTCATCCCAACCAGGTCAGCTTTATAAAAGATATGGAAGCCCCAGACAACGTCCGGAGAACGATAGCACTGGTGGAATATTTGGAAAAAAACGGGACGCCTTCTCTGCTTCTATCCCTGGATGTGGAGAAGGGGTTCAACAGGATAGATTGGTCTAATATGCTGGAGGTCTTGAAGAAGATGGGATTTTATGGAGCCTTCGTGCAAGCCATCAAGAGTATATACTCAACACCAACTGCTACTATTGGCACAACAGGCTTTCAATCTAGACCCATAGACATTTTGAACGGCACTCACCAGGTTTGCCCTCTGTCACCCCTACTATTTGCCTTATGCATCGAACGCTTGCTTCAAATAATAAAAATACCCCAGATATAGCAGGAGCCCAAATAGGAGACTCCGAATACAAACTCTCATTATTTGCTGATGATGTTCTATTAACCTTGACCAAACCCCTGGTTTCTTTGCCCAATCTTTACCAAATTATACAAGACTTCTCAGACATATCAGGATATAAAATTAACTTAGATAAATGTGAGGTGTTACCACTAGCCCTTCCTACACATACTAAAAAACTTATTGAGACTAATTTTGATATAAGTTGGTGTCATGATTCTGTCCGTTCATTGCCGTGTCGCCGCGGCTCCCGGATCTTCTCTGAGTGAATGACGTCACGTTGCTTAGCAACGTGACGCTTCCTCCAACACACCCCTCTGATGACGTTGCCGCTCCTGCCTTTAAACCGCGGCGGGAGATCTTACTCGGGGCCCGTTTGTTTGTTCCATTTGGAGTTTGTGAGTACCTTATCAAATTCTGTTTTCTTGTGTACCGACTTCTGCCTGCCTGACCAAGCCTCATGCCTTAACCCTTTTGCTGATATTTGGATACCGACTTCTGCCTGCCTGACCTTGCCTTTTGCCTTAACCCTTTTGCTGATGTTTGGATGCCGACTTCTGCCTGCCTGACCTTGCTTTTGCCTTAATCCACAACCTTTTCTTTGATAATTAAAACCTGCTTAAAGGGACATTTTACTTTTACAAGCTGCAAAAGAGAACTTTGCCTTTCTGTTTGTTATAAACCTGCTTAAAGGGACATTTACTTTTACAAGCTGCAAAAGAGAACTTTGCCTTTCTGTTTGTTATAAACCTGCTTAAAGGGACATTTACTTTTACAAGCTGCAAAAGAGAACTTTGCCTTTCTGTTTGTTATAAACCTGCTTAAAGGGACATTTACTTTTACAAGCTGCAAAAGAGAACTTTGCCTTTGTTTTACAAGCCTGCTAAAGAGGACCTTTTTTCAAAGCTGCAAATAAGAGCATTTCCTTTATATTCTTTGAACTGCTTAAAGGGACGTTTTTTCCTTTGTGGCTTTCCTGCATACTGGAACAATAATTATTTTTTTTATCTTTCTCATCTGTTTCCTGAGTGGGTCACGTCCTGGATATTTCTCAGTGTGCTAGCGTGTGCTTTCAATTCACGCTAGCAGTTGGGTTGCATCCCGGACTGATTCCAAAGCGGCTGACATTACAAACTGGCCATAAAAATGGACCCCACTGAATTATCCATGGCCGTGGCTCACCAGGGACAGCTATTGGGATCTCATGCCACTCACTTGCAGTCTCTGGACACTAAACTTGATCAAATAACTGCTCTATTACAAAATTTGGTTGCTACTGCACCTCCCAATCCTAATCCCAATCCTAATCCTATTGAGGCATTACCTCCTTCGATTCCTAACAATCAGTCTCAGGTACAACTAAGTCCCAGGATACCTCTTCCGGATAAATATGATGGGAATCCTGAAGAATGTAGAGGCTTTCTGAATCAATGCCGTCTTCATTTCCGGAATAGCCCTACTCTTTTTGCTACTCCCTCTTCTAGAATCACATTTCTTATTTCCTTAATGAAAGGAAAAGCCTTGGCTTGGGTATCACCTTTGCTAGAAAAGAATGATCCTATACTTTTGGATGTTGATACATTTCTATCTATGTTTTCAAATGTATTCGATAAACCTGGAAGGTCATCCGCTGCTGAAGCCACTCTCCTGGATTTACGTCAAGGTAATCAACCAGTTTCTCAATACGCTATTGAGTTCCGCACCCTTGCCTCTGAAACCACATGGAATCAGGGAGCACTCAGAGCCGCTTTTCGTAAAGGACTTTCTGAGCGTCTCAAGGATGAATTGGTGTATCGTGAACTTCCAGAGTCCTTAGAAGCCTTAATAAATCTTTGTATCAGTCTCGACGCCAGGTTTCGTGAACGCCAACAAGAAAAGGATAGAACACAGAGGTCTTCAACTCGAACTCCTTTTCGTTTGGCTCCTCGTTTTTCTAATCCAGTCACTCCTGCCTCTCCTACTACTGATCTGGCTGAACCCATGGAAGTGGGAAGTATAAAATTAACTGAGACTGAACGCTTGAGAAGACGGACTCTTGGCTTATGCCTGTACTGTGGCCTTAAAGGGCATCTATTAAGGGATTGTCCTACTAGGCCAGTAAAAGCCAGGGCTTAACTCTAGTCCAGGTAACTGAGTTAAGCCAAAACAGATGTCATTCCCACTCCTCAATTTCCCATTATCTTGGGTTTACCCTGGCTCCAAATTCACAATCCTATTTTTTCTTGGACTTTCGGTGAACTCACTTCCTGGGGATCTACATGCCAGACTAAGTGTCTTCAAAAGATTACCAAGTTACCACTCACTATTGCTCTCACAGTCAAAACTCCGGACTCCCTACCTATGCCTTATCATGACTTTGTGGATGTTTTCTCCAAAAAAGAAGCTGAACGTCTTCCTCCTCACCGCCCTTTTGATTGCCCCATTGATCTCCTTCCCGGGGCTACCTATCCTCGAGGCAAGACATATCCACTTTCTAAACCTGAAAACATGGCTTTGGAAGAATATATTAAAGACAATCTGGCTAGAGGATTTATTCGACCCTCCTCTTCCCCTGTAGGGGCTGGTTTCTTTTTTGTAGGAAAAAAGGATGGCGGATTAAGACCCTGTATTGATTACCGAGGATTAAATCAGATTACCATCAAGAACAGTTATCCTCTACCCCTTATTCCTGAACTTTTTACTTATCTTCAGGGAGCCACCATATTCACCAAACTCGATCTACGTGGTGCATACAATCTGATCCGTATACGCAAAGGAGATGAGTGGAAGACTGCCTTTAACACTCGATTTGGGCATTAAGAATATTTGGTCATGCCCTTCGGGCTATGCAATGCTCCGGCGGTCTTCCAACATTTTGTAAACGAGATCTTTCGTGATTTTTTGAATATCTTTGTCATTATATACCTTGACGACATCTTAATTTTTTCTCAGAACCACCAAGATCATGTACACCACGTCAAGAAAGTACTTCAACGTTTAAGAGAATTCCATCTGTTTGCTAAACTGGAGAAATGTTCTTTCCATCAAAAATCCATACCCTTTCTGGGTTATGTAATATCGGCATCTGGATTTGAAATGGATCCTACTAAACTTTCTGCCATCTTGGATTGGCCTAGACCTGATTCTTTGAAGGCTTTACAACGTTTTCTGGGCTTCGCCAACTACTACAGGAAGTTCATCAAGGATTTTGCTACTATTACTTCTCCTCTTACTTCTCTCACTAGAAAAGGACAAGACTGTAAAAAATGGCCTCCTAAGGCTATAGAAGCTTTTGAGTCTCTCAAAGAAGCTTTTTCCTCAGCACCTATTCTCCGTCATCCGAATCCTGATTTTCAGTTTATCCTGGAAGTTGATGCTTCCTCTGTTGCTGCTGGAGCTGTTCTGTCTCAACGAATACCGGAGACTGGAAAGATTCATCCTGTTGCTTTCTTCTCTAAAAAATTCACTCCTTCTGAATTTAACTATGACGTAGGGAATAAAGAGTTGCTTGCCATGAAAATGGCATTGGATGAATGGAGGCATTGGCTGGAAGGTACTTCTTTGCCATTTACCATACTCACTGATCATAAGAACCTTCTTTATCTCCAAACAGCCAAACGATTGAATTCCAGGCAAGCACGCTGGTCATTATTCTTCTCCCGGTTTCACTATAATTTGTCTTACATACCTGGTTCAAAAAATATTAAAGCAGACGCCCTTTCCAGACAATTTCAAGATACCCCAGTTCCTGAGTCTGGTACCATTCTCCAACCTCATGAAGTCATAGCCCAGTTAACAACTTCCTGGTTACAAGATTTACAGTCTGCTCAAAGGAATCTTCCTTTGTCCTGTAAACCTCCCGATGGTTTACTCTTTGTTCCTGAACGCCTTCGTTCCAAGATTTTATTTTGGGCTCATGATAGTCCCCTTTCTGGACATCCTGGCATCAGTATTACCACTCGAAATCTCAAACAGCATGTCTGGTGGCCTACTCTCTCTCAAGATGTGAAAGATTACGTCTCAGTATGCACACAATGTGCAATGAACAAAACTCCACGCCAACTTCCTTCAGGATTGCTCCAACCATTGCCCATACCTCATCAGCCTTGGACTCATGTATCCATGGACTTCATTACCGACCTTCCCTTGTCAGCTGGAAACAATACTATTTGGGTGGTGGTCGACAGGTTCACTAAGACTGCCCATTTTGTACCCTTACCAGGATTACCATCTGCCAAAAGACTCTCTGAACTTTTTATTTCACATATTGTAAGAATCCATGGATTTCCTCTAGATATTGTTTCAGATAGAGGGGTACAGTTTGTTTCTCGATTTTGGAGGTCACTTTGTAAACATTTTGGAACTACTATATCTCTCTCTACTTCTCACCACCCACAATCTAATGGCCAGACTGAAAGGGTAAACCAGTGTCTTGAAACATATCTTAGACATTATGTGGATCATTATCACTCTAACTGGACTTCTTACCTTCCTTTGGCTGAATTGGCTCATAATGCCCGGTACAATTCCTCCCTTCAGACTTCTCCTTTTCATGCAGCTTACGGATATCAGCCCAGAACATTTCCTTTGCATACTTCTTCCACAGTGAATCCTGCTTCTGATCTTACAGCCCGAAGATTAACTCGACATTGGCGGAAAATACATCGTATTCTTTCTGTAGCTTCTAGACGTTACAAGTTCTTTTCTGACCTTCGACGGAAGAAGGCTCCCAAATATCGCCCTGGTGATAAAGTTTGGATTTCCTCTCGTTTTCTTCGCCTGAAACAACCTTCTAACAAATTGGGACCACGATACGTGGGTCCTTTCCGAATACTGGGTCAGGTGTGTTCCACTGCTTATCGGGTGGCTTTACCCAAGTCTCTCAAAGTCCATCCGGTATTCCATGTTTCTCTTTTGAAACCTGTGATGACTAACAGGTATTCTAAGCCTTTTTCCAAACCTCCACCTCTATTTGTGCATGGACACCCTGAGTTTGAGATCAGCCATATTCTGGATTCCAAGCTACGTGGCAAGAAATTGTATTATCTCATTCATTGGAAGGGTTATCCAGTCACGGAACGTTCTTGGGAACCGGCTCATCAAGTAAATGCTCCTACTTTGATCAAGGCCTTCCACAAGACTCATCCTGATAGGCCTGGTCCTGTCCCCCGGAGGGGTCCTTGAGGAGGGGGGTGCTGTCATGATTCTGTCCGTTCATTGCCATGTCGCCGCGGCTCCCGGATCTTCTCTGAGTGAATGACGTCATGTTGCTTAGCAACGTGACGCTTCCTCCAACACACCCCTCTGATGACGTTGCCGCTCCTGCCTTTAAACCGCGGCGGGAGATCTTACTCGGGGCCCGTTTGTTTGTTCCCTTTGGAGTTTGTGAGTACCTTATCAAATTCTGTTTTCTTGTGTACCGACTTCTGCCTGCCTGACCAAGCCTCATGCCTTAACCCTTTTGCTGATATTTGGATACCGACTTCTGCCTGCCTGACCTTGCCTTTTGCCTTAACCCTTTTGCTGATGTTTGGATGCCGACTTCTGCCTGCCTGACCTTGCTTTTGCCTTAATCCACAACCTTTTCTTTGATAATTAAAACCTGCTTAAAGGGACATTTTACTTTTACAAGCTGCAAAAGAGAACTTTGCCTTTCTGTTTGTTATAAACCTGCTTAAAGGGACATTTACTTTTACAAGCTGCAAAAGAGAACTTTGCCTTTCTGTTTGTTATAAACCTGCTTAAAGGGACATTTACTTTTACAAGCTGCAAAAGAGAACTTTGCCTTTCTGTTTGTTATAAACCTGCTTAAAGGGACATTTACTTTTACAAGCTGCAAAAGAGAACTTTGCCTTTGTTTTACAAGCCTGCTAAAGAGGACCTTTTTTCAAAGCTGCAAATAAGAGCATTTCCTTTATATTCTTTGAACTGCTTAAAGGGACGTTTTTTCCTTTGTGGCTTTCCTGCATACTGGAACAATAATTATTTTTTTTATCTTTCTCATCTGTTTCCTGAGTGGGTCACGTCCTGGATATTTCTCAGTGTGCTAGCGTGTGCTTTCAATTCACGCTAGCAGTTGGGTTGCATCCCGGACTGATTCCAAAGCGGCTGACAGTTGGTCTAAACAATCTATCACCTATTTACGAGTTAAAATATCGGAAATCTATACAAATTTATATCAACTGAGTTATGCACCACTTTACAAAACATTTAAAAGGGATTTGGGAAAATGGAAGAAGGGTAACTTCTCCTTGTATGGTTGTTTACCCATGATTAAAATGAATATCCTACCTCAGATCCTATACCTCTTTAGAGAACTCCCAATTAAGATTCCCCTTATAGAACTACATAATCTCTGAACAGACCTACTTGAAAGGGGGAAAGAGAGCAAGAATTGCTTCCCATCTCTTGACTCAACATAGAAAAATGAATGGGATGGAAGTGCCCAACCTACTAGACTATTACCAAGCAGATAGATTAGCCCAAACCACCTTGCTTGGTAAGAATCTACAAAATGTACTTTGGACGAAAATTGAGGCAAACTTATGAGGCCATGATAATCCAAATGATATAGTTTGGGACAGGGAGCGTAAAATCTACTCTAGTGGTTATAGATCACCAATATCTCTAGATACAGTCCAGTTATGGAGAACCCTTACTAAGACTTTAAAGCTGATACCCATCAATTCTAAACTCCTCCCAATAAAGCTCCTATTGCCTTAAGAACTCCACAGACAAATAGGGAAGTGGGTAAATAAGGGACTATATAGAGTTGCTGACTTTCTAGAGCAGGGACATATATTAACTTATACCCAGATTCAGGACAAAATAGATCCCGGAAAACTACATTGGTACCTCTATCTCCAAATCTCTTTAGCTATCACCAAAAATTGTGCTCACCGAGACTCACAGCCCTATACTACACTGGAGTGCCTATGTAAAACACCCACTAGAGATAAACATATGGGGGCCGATTTATCAGGATCTGTATGGAGCTTGATGCCATAACAGAAGTTATGAAGCAGCGATCTAAAGACCGCTGCTCCATAACTTGTCTGCCTGCGCTTAGGCCACAGACAGAAATCAACCCGATCGAATACAATCGACACCCAAATCTGCAGGGGGTGGAACTGCTGGTGCAATGATAAATGCCAACAGCGTATGCTGACAACATTTTTCGATGTGCAGCGGACACGATACGCTACATCGTATAATGTCCGCTCACACTATGATAAATATACCCCATGATCTCTATGCTTTATCTAACCATCCAGGAAACCAAATACGACACTAAATTTAAAAAAAATGAGTAGAAAAATGGGAGAAAGACATAGGAGAGGAATGTCCGAAAAGTGAATGGAATCAGATGTTCTATGACTCTTGTAAAGGCCTAATTTGTGCAGACTTTAGGGAAAACTGCATAAAGACCTCTTTTTAGATGGTACCTCACCCCGATAAAGACCTCACATTTCTCCATGGTTCATACCAGACAATGTTATAGGGGATGCAGGGAACTGGGGACCTACATTCACATGTGGTGATAATGCCCCCAAGGTAAAGAACATCTGGGACCGATTAGCAATTTTGGTAAGCAGACTTCTTAATGAAACTTTCTCCCTCAAAGTTGCTCAAGCACTGCTGAACCAATATATCTCACAATCCAACTCAGCAATTCATATTTTCCTTAAAATCGTATGTATAGCCACTAGAATTTGCATTGCAAGACACTGGAAAGTGGGCGTCCCAGTGTGGCAAGAAGTACTAGACAAAATCGACAATATATACACAACATGTCAGAAAAGGCCTCATGGATCGAGGTTACTAACAAGTGCTTCCAAAATATTTGGTACTATTGGATTGCCCAGGGAGCTACAGTATATTGGCCCCTAGTTATCAAGCCGTCAACCGCAAATACGCTGGAATTCCGCAGCGTATTTGTGGCAAGGCTGATTCGCCTAAGTTATCAAGCCCTACACACCGGCAAAAGTAGAATATAGTGAAGTAAGCTTCGATCCGCCGGACTCAGTCCGACACAGGTAGATTCTTACGTCACTCCAGATGTTCCGAACGCAAGTTCGGCACAATCTGACTACTTTTGCTAGTTATCAAAAAACTAGCAGGTACGCTCGGCACTTTTCCGGCCCAGCGTACCTGGTTTTCAATCCGCCGCCCTGGAGGTGGCGGATCCCATAGGAATCAATGGGAGTCTGACCATAGCGAAAGTTCATGTTCGCTGCTGCCTGACATCCCATTGATTCCTATGGGAAGTGTGCACACCTAACACCCTAACATGTACCCCGAGTCTAAACACCCCTAATCTGCCCCCCTACACCGCCGCCACCTACATTAAACATGCTAACCCCTAAACCGCCGCTCCCGGAGCCCACCGCCACTATAATAAATGTATTAACCCCTAAACTGCCGCTCCCGGACCCCGCCGCCATTATAATAAATGTATTAACCCCTAAACCGCAGCTCCCGGACCCCGCCGCCACCTACATAATACCTATTAACCCCTATCCTGCCCCCCTACAATAAATTTATTAACCGCTATCCTGCGAATCCCGGACCCTGCCGCAACTAAATAAATTGTTTAACCCCTAAACCGCCACCTATATTAAACTTATTAACCCCTATTCTGCCCGCCCCCTACACCGTCGCCACCTATAATAAATTTATCAACCCCTATCCTGCCCCCCCTACACCGCCGCAACCTATAATAAAATTATTAACCCCTAAACCTAAGTCTAACGCTAACCCTAACACCCCCTATCTTAAATATTAATTAAATACATCTAAATAAATATAACTCTTATTAAATTAATTATTCCTATTTAAAACTAAATACTTACCTATAAAATAAACCCTAATATAGCTACAATATTACTAATAATTATATTGTAGCTATTTTAGTATTTATTTTTATTTTACAGGCAAATTTAAATTTATTTTAACTAGGTACAATAGCTATTATATAGTTATTGACTATTTAATAGCTACCTAGATAAAATAAAGACAAATTTACCAGTAAAATAAAAACTAACCTAAGTTTCAATTACACCTAACACTACACTATCATTAAATAAATTATTCCTATTTAAAACTAAATACTTACCTGTAAAATAAACCCTATGGTCTAGATTTAGAGTTGGGCGATAGCCGTCAAAACCAGCGTTAGAGGCTCCTAACGCTGGTTTTGGGCTACCGCCGGTATTTAGAGTCAGTCATTAAAGGGTCTAACGCTCACTTTCCAGCCGCAAATTTTCCATACCGCAGATCCCCTTACGTCATTTGCGTATCCTATCTTTTCAATGGGATCTTTCTAACGCCGGTATTTAGAGTCGTGGCTGAAGTGAGCGTTAGAAATCTAACGACAAAACTCCAGCCGCAGAAAAAAGTCAGTAGTTAAGAGCTTTCTGGGCTAACGCCGGTTTATAAAGCTCTTAACTACTGTGCTCTAAAGTACACTAACACCCATAAACTACCTATGTACCCCTAAACCGAGGTCCCCCCACATCGACGCCACTCGATTACATTTTTTTAACCCCAAATCTGCCGACCGCCACCTACGTTATACTTATGTACCCCTAATCTGCTGCCCCTAACACCGCCGACCCCTATATTATATTTATTAACCCCTAACCTGCCCCCCACAACGTCGCCGCCAGCTACCTACAATAATTAACCCCTAATCTGCCGACCGCAAAGCGCCGCCACCTACGTTATCCTTATGTACCCCTAATCTGCTGCCCCTAACACCGCCGACCCCTATATTATATTTATTAACCCCTAATCTGCCCCCCTCAACGTCGCCTCCACCTGCCTACACTTATTAACCCCTAATCTGCCGAGCGGACCGCACCGCTACTATAATAAAGTTATTAACCCCTAATCCGCCTCACTCCCGCCTCAATAACCCTATAATAAATAGTATTAACCCCTAATCTGCCCTCCCTAACATCGCCGACACCTAACTTCAATTATTAACCCCTAATCTGCCGACCGAATCTTGCCGCTACTGTAATAAATGGATTAACCCCTAAAGCTAAGTCTAACCCTAACACTAACACCCCCCTAAGTTAAATATAATTTAAATCTAACGAAATAAATTAACTCTTATTAAATAAATTATTCCTATTTAAAGCTAAATACTTACCTGTAAAATAAACCCTAATATAGCTACAATATAAATTATAATTATATTATAGCTATTTTAGGATTTATATTTATTTTACAGGTAACTTTGTATTTATTTTAACCAGGTACAATAGCTATTAAATAGTTAAGAACTATTTAATAGCTAAAATAGTTAAAATAATTACAAAATTACCTGTAAAATAAATCCTAACCTAAGTTACAATTAAACCTAACACTACACGATCAATAAATTAATTAAATAAAATACCTACAATTATCTACAATTAAACCTAACACTACACTATCAATAAATTAATTAAATACAATACCTATAAATAAATACAATGAAATAAACTAACTAAAGTACAAAAAATAAAAAAGAACTAAGTTACAAAAAATAAAAAAATATTTACAAACATTAGAAAAATATTACAACAATTTTAAACTAATTACACCTACTCTAAGCCCCCTTATAAAATAACAAAGCCCCCCAAAATAAAAAAATGCCCTACCCTATTCTAAATTAAAAAAGTTCAAAGCTCTTTTACCTTACCAGCCCTGAACAGGGCCCTTTGCGGGGCATGCCCCAAAGAATTCAGCTCTTTTGCCTGTAAAAAAACCACATACAATACCCCCCCCCCCAACATTACAACCCACCACCCACATACCCCTAATCTAACCCAAACCCCCCTTAAATAAACCTAACACTAAGCCCCTAAAGATCTTCCTACCTTATCTTCACCATACCAGGTTCACCGATCCGTCCTTGGAAGTCTTGATCCAAGCCTCGGAAGTGTTGATCCAAGCCCAAGCGGGGGGCTGAAGAGTGACGTCCATCCTCGGGCTGAAGTCTGGATCCAAGCGGCGGCTGAAGAACTCCATCATCGGGCTGAAGTCGGAAGTCCATCATCGGGATGAAGTCTTCTATCAAGCCGCATCTTCAATCTTCTTTCTTCTGGAGAGGAGCGGAGCCATCTTCTTTCCAACCGACGCGGATCCAACCTCTTAAACCGACGCCTACTCGCCGAATGACGGTTCCTTTAAATGACGTCATCCAAGATGGCGTCCCTCGAATTCCGATTGGCTGATAGGATTCTATCAGCCAATCGGAATTAAGGAAGGAATATTCTGATTGGCTGATGGAATCAGCCAATCAGAATCAAGTTCAATCCGATTGGCTGACCCAATCAGCCAATCAGATTGAGCTCGCATTCTATTGGCTGATCGTAACAGCCAATAGAATGCGAGCTCAATCCGATTGGCTGATCCAATCAGCCAATCAGATTGAGCTCGCATTCTATTGGCTGATCGGAACAGCCAATAGAATGCGAGCTCAATCTGATTGGCTGATTGGATCAGCCAATCGGATTGAACTTGATTCTGATTGGCTGATTCCATGATAGAAGACTTCATCCCGATGATGGACTTCCAACTTCAGCCAGATGATGGAGTTCTTCAGCCGCCGCTTGGATCCAGACTTCAGCCCGAGGATGGACGTCACTCTTCAGCCCCCCGCTTGGGCTTGGATCAACACTTCCGAGGCTTGGATCAAGACTTCCAAGGACGGATCGGTGAACCTGGTATGGTGAAGATAAGGTAGGAAGATCTTTAGGGGCTTAGTGTTAGGTTTATTTAAGGGGGGTTTGGGTTAGATTAGTTGGATTAGATCCAATCAGCCAATCAGATTGAGATTGCATTCTATTGGCTGATCGGAACAGCCAATAGAATGCGAGCTCAATCTGATTGGCTGATTGGATCAGCCAATCGGATTGAACTTGAATCTGATTGGCTGATTGGATCAGCCAATCAGATTTTTCCTACCTTAATTCCGATTGGCTGATAGAATCCTATCAGCCAATCGGAATTCGAGGGACGCCATCTTGGATGATGTCACTTAAAGGAATATTCATTCGGCGAGTAGGCGTTGGTGCATGAAGATGGCTCTGCGTCAGCTGCTTTGAAGATGGCTCCGCTCCGGATGGATGAAGATTGAAAACGCCGCCTGGTTGAAGACTTCTATCGGATGGAAGACCTCTTCAGCACCCCTTGGATGAAGACTTCGGCCGCTGCAGATGTCCTCTTCTGTTCCATCGGTGGTCGGCTGGCTGAAGACGGCTAAAGGTAGGATGATCTTCAGGGGGTTAGTGTTAGGTTTTTTTTAAGAGGGGGTTGGGTGGGTTAGAGTAGGGGTATGTGGGTGGTGGGTTTTAATGTTGGGGGGTTGTATTTTATTTTTACATGCAAAAGAGATGTTTACTTTGGGGCATGCCCCGCAAAAGGCCCTTTTAAGGGCTGGTAAGGTAATAGAGCTGTTAACTTTTTAAATTTAGAATAGGGTAGGGCATTTTTTTATTTTGGGGGGCTTTGTTATTTTATTAGGGGGCTTAGATAATAGTTATTTTTATTTAGATGTATTTAATTAATATTTAAGATAGGGGGGTGTTAGGGTTAGACTTAGGTTTAGGGGTTAATAATTTTATTATAGGTTGCGGCGGTATAGGGGGGCAGGATAGGGGTTAATAAATTTATTATAGGTGGCAACGGTGTAGGGGGGGCAGATTAGGGGTTAATAAGTTTAATATAGGTTGCGGCGGGGTCCGGGAACGGTGGTTTAGGGGTTAAACAATTTATTTAGTTGCGGCGGGGTACGGGATCGGCAGGCTAGGGGTTAATAAATTTATTATAGGTGGCGGCGGTATAGGGGGGCAGGATAGGGGTTAATAGGTATTATGTAGGTGGCGGCGGGGTCCAGGAGCGGCGGATTAGGGGTTAATCAGTTTATTAGAGTGGCGGTGGGCTCAGGGTGCGGCGGTTTAGGGGTTAATACATTTATTATAGTTGTGGCGGGGTCTAGGAACGGCGGTTTAGGGGTTAATAACTTTATTTAGTTGCGGGGGGCTCCGGTATAGGGGGTAGAACAGTGTAGATTAGTGTGGGTGCTTAGTGACAGCTTATCAATAAAGCTGTAGAAAAGCCAAAGAGCAGCGAGATTGGATGAGTGATAACTATCACAGTCCGCTGCTCATCGCCCCGTACTTGGTGTGTGGCTATTTGACAGCTTTTTTGATAACTTTGGCGAGCGTATTCAGGTCCACGGCGGCGATGTGAGGCAAGCTTAGGCGAGCTTATTGGGGCCGGCGATGGCAGGTAAGTAGACACGTTGATAACTAGAGGCCATAGAGTTAAGTAGGAAAAGGCATTATTCCTTAGGCGTAGGTTAGGGGGTGGCCCTCCAGTAAATAGTCTAAACATATCCTCAACTCTCCCACAAATGTAAAGTTTGATTAACCTCCTATATTAAGTTACGTTAGCTTAACAATAAAATTAGTCAGTGAACACAGAAAATGACCACAGTAGGTTTGTTTGTTTATTTGTTTATTTATAGTTTCTTTAATTGTTAACAAGATATTTTTCTATGTTGGTCAACATCTTTTTTTCATCAAGGAAATGTTCATCATTATTTATCTGCTGGGGCTGCCATTTTGACCGCCTGGTAACTTCCTTGATAGGTATAACAATGAGACCCATGGCACAAATGACTCAAGTTTGAGTATGTTTGCGATACCCAGGAAATAGACTTCTCAAGGACATAAATACAGAGGAGTTGTTGGTTTAAAATTGGGATTGGAAGGATAATTGTAAAATTGTCTCTGTGCTATATGATGATGTAAACCTTGTTATATGTGAAACAATCAAAAATATTTCAGCTTAAAGCAATGGCTGTGACTGCTTATAATAAGCAGAAGCACAATCAGTTATACTGAGGCAAGAGCAATGGCTTATACGCAGTAAGTTGGCACCAGCAGCAGTTTACATGCGTATCCACAAATATGGTAGTAGGTTTTTCCATACAGCAACATCTTGGTTAATTTATCACCATATTTGTAAAAGCACATTCCAATACCTGACTTACACTCAGGACTACTAGGTATAAAGGCTCCAGTAGACATTTGAGGATTAACTGCACCACAGGGCGGGCTATAGCCCGAAGTAAACCTACAAGGGACACAACTGAAATCTTACATAAAATGTATTAAAGGGACAGTTTCCCCAAATATTTATCACCTTTTATTTGTTCCCAATTATCCATTTTACCTTCTGGAGTGTATTAAATTGTTTATAAATAGCACATTTGCCTTTATATCAGCATTTAAAATAGATGACTTTGCCTGTGGTATCCATACCTATACTGAAAGTTTCTATTCTTAAAGGGACATAAAAGAATATCCTAAAAGGGCTAATTAATTCAAAATAGTTTGCATAAAAAATGTTTAAAATTGCTGGCAAGTATTTAAAAATAATTTTCAAAAACAAGCTAAATTAATTACATAGCTAAGCTGCCTTGAGCAGCCAACTCCACCCCCCTTATCAGTGTTAAGATACAAGCATTGTATTTCAACTGAGTTCACATTTTCTAGGCATGCACCAGCAGATAATCCCTATGCATTTTTGCATTCTACGAAAACAACAATAGATATTTATCTACAATCAATCTACAAGCTATAGCTGTATCCTTGACACATGACCCAGGTGGAGGACTGAAACGTTGGATTGATTTAAGCTAACACCACGATGTGGAAGTAATTAAGTGGTGATCTTGATTTAAAACCGGGTGCGAGGTTTATTTGTTTTTTGACAGTAACATTGTGTCAGGTTAGACCACGAGTGTTAAGTGTTTTTGAAAGAGCACTCCATTGAAGTATATGGGGAAAATACGTTAATGTGGTTGCAATGTCCTGATGCTAGCATAAGTCAGGTTACGCTCACGTGCAATTTACTTTTAACTTATAATGTTACTTCCCGCTGTGTTTGGGCGCAAGCAAAAGCTCTAAATAGCACACCACTTGTTATAGCGTTTGTAAAAATGTTACTTCCCGCTGTGTTTGTGTGCAAACAAAAGCAATAAATAGCACACCACTTGTAATCTGGCCCATTGTTGCAAACATAATGGCTCTTATAATTTGTCAAATATTCTTTGCATTATCTGTAAAGAGTCTTCAAATCTGAAGTTAATGTTGTTTCCTTTCAATGTATTCTGCTCTCATTACATTCTAAAAGATTTGTTGGTTGTGAGTAATGAAACTAGCGATCACTGCATGAGCAATGGCTTCTTATGATATATAGAAACATATACAGTTAGCATTCATTAGATTAAAGCTATTCAGTTAGATTGCAAGCTTAGCGTTGAGCTCGATGCCCACTGTGTCATACTGTTACTGTCAAACTTTAATGTTTTATGGATAGGGTAAAACAAATAAAATAAAGATACATACACACGTTTACCCACAATTCACAACAATAATCATGCACAGCCTGGATCTGCGAAGAGTAAGCCTTGTCACTGGCTGTATAAATTCAAGGTGACAGTACTAGTCACATATAAAGTGCTGTAATCTAAAGATCCAACCTACAGAATTCCTTTTTATCATAATTTTTTCATAACATTTTTAATGCTATAAAATTTTACCATACAGCAAACAATTCTAACCACTTTGCCAGTGCAGGTACCTCTGTCAGCAAAGAAGTTCATACAGCAAAGTTAAAGGGACAGTCTAGTCAAAATTAAACTTTCATGATTCAGATAGGGCATGCAATTTTAAACAACTTTCCAATTTACTTCTATTATCTAATTTGCTCAATTCTTTAGATATCCTTTGCAGAAGAAATAGCAATGTAGATGTGTGAGGCAATCACACAAGGCCTTTATGTGCAGCAACCAATCAGCAGCTACTGAGCATATCTAGATATGCTTTCCAGCAAGTGATATCAAGAGAATGAAGCAAATTAGATAATAGAAGTAAATTAGAAAGGTGTTCAAAATGACATGCTCTTTCTAAATCATGAAAGAAAAAAAAAAATGGGTTTTATGTCCCTTTAAAGGGACATTGCACACTAGATTTTTCTTTGCATAAATGTTTTGTAGATGAATTATTTATATAGCCCATCTGGGAGTGTTTTTGTAACAATCTATAGTTTTGCTTAATTTTTTTAAATAACATTGTGCTGATTTTCAGACTCCTAATTTAGCCCCAAAGTTTTAGATGTATACTGATGTATACAGACTCCAGCTTGCTCCTTTTTGTGTAATAGGTCTTTTCATATGCAGGGGAGTAGGGAGGGTCTGCTCTCAGCCCCTTTCAATAGGTGTAAGTTTTTAAAAGGTTTTATACTGAATTTTGATATCAGTATCTGAGAAAATTCTTCTTTATAGTAGTATCTATTATATGCAGTTTTATGAAAATTTGTGTATACTGTCCCTTTAACTTACATGACACATGGCGGTATTTAAACCCTAACAAAAAAGACTGTACCTTCTTCTCTCACCCCAATCATAGTTATTCTAGAAACGATTATATCTTAGTGGACCATTTAGCTTTATCATTTATCACAGACTCTTGTCTCAAACATACGTCATGGTCTGACCATTCAATGGTCATGTATTCTATCCCATGGTCAGCTGCCCCTTTTAATTGGAGATTGGACGACTTCATGTTATTAGATAAAAAATATGTGAAATGTCTCATGAAGTGCTTCAAAACATACTCCTCCATTAGTAATACATCAGATATAGACATTGGTGCTTTGTGGGAGGCTCATACTAGTACAATGGGGGGAGAATTTATCAAATTAAAGGCCCTAATCAACTAAAAAAAATAGTGAAGAATACATATCCTTAGTTCAGGAATTACAAGAACTAGACCTTTTACACAAACAAAATCCCATTGATGCTAATATAATCGAAAAACTAAACAAAAAAATCCAAAATGAACAAATTCCTACAATTTAAAGGTCAAAGGCAGCAGTTATTCTTACAGCAAACTTTTTATAAAGAGGGCAATGAACCAGGAAAAGTATTAGCTAAAACACTTAGAAAGAATCTGGGAACCTATATACATTCAATTAAATCAACAACTGGCACACAACTAGAAGACACCATCAAAATAGCAGAGAATTTAAGAATTACTATTGTACTGTCTGTTCCCAGATAGAAATAGAGCTTTGCAAGCAGTTGCTGCCGAATATACCTGTTCCCAAAATACCCACTGAATTGAGCCCATCTTTGAACAACCAATAAAAGCTAGCAATATACTTAATGTTATACAAAGCTTACAGTCAGGTAAAGCCCTAGGGTCAGATGGTTTTTCTGGATTATATTATAAAACATTTTCAAAATGCCTCACTCCACACATTGTCACCCTTTTCAACACAACCCCACAACATGCTACATTCCAATTCATTCATTGTAAAACAAGACCAAATAAGTTTTGTGCCGCAGAGGAAGGCTAGAGACAACTTGGTAAAAGCACTCACTGGAATAATAGATTTCACTTACCTATTAAACCTCAGAAGAAATTCTTAAAATACCTGGAAGTGCATAATACTCATGATTTTACATTACTTCACAAGTGCAATTTTAACAAATTAATAATATAATTTCAATCTTTAACCTCCTACTGGTTACCCAAGAATCTTTCTTAGCTAGGTAGAATAAGCTGTGAAAATGATGCTGCTTCCAAAAGTATTATACTTATTATAGTCGACATCCCAGGCATGTCTAGAGACCTTAATCATTAATGCATACATATGGTGATGTAGATCACCATGAATACCTAAGCAAACCATCTACAAACTCCTTAAAGATGGAGGCCTAGGTGTTCCTAACCTGATGGCGTACAAGTTAGCAACCTCTTTAAGAGTGTCTGAATGGTGAAGATATGAGAATGATAACTCTAAAAGATGGCTGCAATTAGAAACTTTTTTACCAGGTAGTTCAAATATAGATGAGATCTGATGGACTCCTGACTTCAATAACAAATACAGAATTTCATAAAAATATCTAATGTCACATGGGCGGATTGGCTTTATCTGCATATTAGATACAGCAACATGTCCTCTAAATACTCTCCACTCACTACCTTGCTAGATAATGATTGTTTTCCACCGGGTGTTACCTCTTCCCTATCAGATACCACTACGTTTAAAGACCTCCTACTCATCTGTCTATTGACTGATCAAGGGAAACTACAGCACAAACAGCAACTGGAGAATGAAGAACACCCATTTCTTAAAACATGGTTCAGTTACCATCAGTTAAGACATTTTATCATCACACATAAAAATAAACCAGATTTAATCTGCACCCTCGCTAAATTTAGCAACTGTGCATTGTGGATCCTATCCCTAAGATAATTATATCCACTCTATATAAAACTATAATCATAAACCAGTTTCCCATTCTACCTAGTTACGTGAATAGCTAGGATAGGGAACTAGGCTATCAAACACTCCCTCAAGAATGGAACACTAGATTTACAAATATGGCTCACTCTGCTTTTAGAGACTAATTTGAAAATAATGATGAGATGGTATTTAACTCTAGCTAAACTTAAACACATATATAAATCTAGTAGTAAATACTGGAGAGGTTGTGTGCAAGAAGGGCCTATGTTACATATTTGGTGGAGCTGTGAACTAACACGCCAATTCTGGGATAAAATATTCCATAACATAAACAGTATTTTACATACCCATATAAAGTCCAGAAATAATACTACTTAATCAACCATGTGTGATAGCCTATAAACGCAGAAGACATATTTTCCGAATTCTGCTAAACTCGCTAAACAGCTAATACCTAAGCACTGGAAAACCTTAAAATCACAAAATGGCGGACTTTGGTAGAATCTAACTTAACTCTGGAAGGGTACCATTATTTTAAATTGAGGAAATTGACCTTTTTCCAAGACATGATTTTTCTTTAGGATAGTTATAGCCATTCCTCCTCATAGTAAGTCATACTCCAAAATCTAGGCCTATATGGTTGGACAGATTAGAGGCTCATATACAATCACTGAGAGTGCCTTGCTTTTCTATAAGCATTTTAATACAGACTTAGGTAAGGGTCATTGTCACAAATATCTCAGGATTCCGCTGCTAAGGAGTTAACTTTGTGTAGCTTGCATTCAAAACAGTTATTTGTTTTCAAGAAGAATTGTGTTTGTATTTTCTTTGAAGTGCCAGAACCCCCTAAATAGCCACCAAATGTTAGTGTGTATGCATTGGATCATAAAGTCACTGAAACTCTTAGTCACAGAGATACACAGGATAAAGTTTATGGCTTAAGCTGTCAATAGAATGCCTGATGCAAAACAGGCTCTTCATTACAAAACTGACCAGGTCACTGACAGGACATTGGTATATTATGTACATATGTGGGTTAAAGCTGTTATAACCTAAAGGCAGGTAAATAGGACAACCTATGGCATATTTGATATCAAACCGGTTCTCCCAATAAAACTAAGAGGTTCTAAATATGTAAATATAGAAATTTCTTACCTAGCAGGAATGATAATGGGTTGTATAAATTCAGGCAAGAAATTAGTCTATTGAAGGTTGTAAAGACAGGGGAGTTTCTTAGCCCGCCCAGGAAAAGTATCCTGAAAAGTAGGGTTTAAGAATCTTATTTTTTAACAATAAGATTGTCATTCTTACAAGGGGAGCTGCTGTACAGAGTAAGGAGCCATCTTCTTATGCCATTCCCCTGGCGCAGATCTTGAAGCTAGTAAAGTATTCAATTCTGTTTTTCTCCTTTTTATTTTAAAACACTGTTTGCGTGTGTAATTTTATTTGTAACAACTTTTTATTAATAATGCATTGTGCATAATATTTTTGGCATAATAAATAATTCCTTTATTAAGTTTGGCCTTTGTCTAATAATTGAACCACGTTACTGAAAGAGACTGGAATATTAGAACTGTATAATTTAGGTTATTTTCTGCTAAATTGTATTTCTAGAGTTAATGTGTAAAGTCTGGGGTTTTCCTTAAGATTTTCCCTTTAATAAATTTTAAGTGGTGGCAGCATTTGAGCTATAGGATTTATAGTTTATTGTGGGTGGCATTACAAGGGAGTGTTGGGCATTTCTCTTACGTCTAGTACAGATTAAGGGAGTGCGAATTAACTCTTGCACCCACTAAACTGAATCACAAGCTTGCCTGGTGTGGCTAGATTGTGACCTATAGGTGACAGAAAAGGGGGCTGAAAACCCTTTCTGTGCCAAATAAGTGACTGGCGCAGGGTTGGATAACCTTGGTTCGTCACAGTCATGGATAATTTGATCTGAGCACACAAGTGACTTTCTTGTTAAAGGTTTTATTACTACTTTTTACATTTTTATTGTTACGTTTTATGGATATGTATACATTGAAGCATGAGACAACATGAGGAATTCAACCATAATTATTATTATTGTCATCAGTTATTTGTAGAGTGCCAACAGATTCTGCAGTGCTAACCATAATTATCATGCCTATTTTACAAAACGCTTGATGGTCAAACTTTGGTAATTTGGACTAAATGTAGTTTTCATTCAATCAAAACTGATTATGCAAGGATCACAAATCTGTCTTAGTTCAAACATTGCGATTTTGGCATGAAATTCATGTACAATATAGCTTGCTATGTAAATTCTTTGTATTATATATTTTCAAAAATGAATAAAGAAAATATGGAAAAAAAATAAAAAATTAAAACACCTTATAGAAAACAGTCCACTAACATATGTGCGAAAATAAAACATTTACATAACCATTACAAATAAAACAAAATATGTTGCAACCTTGTCAGTTTTGTAATAGAGAAACTCAACTTTAAAGTGAATGTCAGTTTTGATGCTAAAGTGCCCGGTTTTTAAAAACTCGATTAAAAACAGGGGCACTTTAATTAATCAAAATTTACATTTCACTCCTGTTGTGAAAAAAAAACTTACCTTTTAATCTTCATAGCAGCTCCAGCTTCCTCCACCCGTTGCAAAGCCTCTTCCTGGGTCTAAAATGAGGAATCCGGCTTCCTTCAATCACAGTGTTGAATCAGACACTGATTCCCCGGGGGGAAGCCGTGATTGGAGGATGACCTATCCATCATTTCTGACGTCAGAAATGGCTTGCAATGACTGGAGGAAGCTGGAGCTGCTGTCAAGATTAAAAGGTAAGTATTTTTTCACAGCACGAGTGAAATGTAAATTTTGGTGAATAAAAGTGCCCCTGTTTTTAATCGAATTTTTAAAAACCAGGCACTTTAGCATCAAAATTGACATTCACTTTAAATATGTAAGAAAGGAGAGCGTGTCTTTATAAATCCCACCTGTTGAGTCAGGTTTTGGGGAAAAGTCCAGAAAACCCCTTTTTGTTTGCTTCTACAAGGTCGTCGATACAGATACTGGTCTTCTAAGGGAGATTAACATAACAAAGAACACATGCGACTATGTAACATTTATATGTATTTATCGATTAAGTTTTGCAAATGTGACTTGCAGTTGTTTGTTTTTTTTAACTTCAGCAGTCATAGGAACTGTGCAGATCAGTATTATATTTATATAATGATTGAGTCTCTTATTTTATTATTTAACTTAATAGTGTAAAGATGTATTTTTGTATATGTACTGAAAAAATTATTTTACATAGTATTGAAACCTTGTTTTTGGTACACAAAATCATATGTTGTAAACGCTGAATTTTATAGCCTTTTGCATAAAATATTATAGATTACCTGGATTCTTGAGTATGTTACAGTATATTTTATACTTATCAATTCATATTTTTTATACAATATGAGCGCTGTTATGGTCTTCAGAATGAGGCTTTGGGGCCTATTTATTATTGTGCGAGCGGACATGATCTGATATTGCGGATCATGTCCTCTGCACATCAATAAATGCCGACAGCATACGCTCTCGGCATTTATCATTGCACCAGCAGTTCTTGTGAACTGCTGGTGCAATACCGCCCCCTGCATATTCGATCAGGTTGATTTCTGTCCGCCGCCACAGAGCAGGCGGACAGGTTATTGAGAAGCAGTCTGAAGGCTCGCCGGAAATGTGGGGCATCAAGCTCAATACGAAGCTTGATAAATATGCCCCCTTGAGTGTATGATAAGATTGCATGTGGGAAAGTAATATTGTTATAAAGCTTTGCATTACTCAATATTCATACATTTTAAAACATTTTCGATAATAGCAAATAAGCAGGATATATCACATAGTCACACAGGGCTAGGCATTTAAATAAAGCTTATGAGTTTGTTTGTCAGTTATTGCGGGCACACAACATACAACAAGCAAATCCAAGCAGGCTGTGAAAAGCAGTGTATATATAGTTAAACACTATATTCCCTGGGCTTTCTTGCCTGGTATATGTGATCTCTGACTTATGGGTATTGCTTGGCTGAGAGTGACCTTTGGTCCTGCAGTTGCTTTAGTGTTGAATCACTTGCATCAGAATCCTGTGAGCTTTAAACTTCCATTGTCACTTTATATGTGAGCAACAGAGCATGTTAAATAGACTGAGACGTCTGGGTATATCCACACTGCTCTCTGAACACCCCCTTTAAGGGCACACGCTGCATGCTGTGATACTGGGTAAAAAATTGCCTTTCTTTTTTTTTTTGCTGCAATATTCTTTGATATAAAGTTTTTCTTGTCTGCACTTTTCACCTCTTAAAGCTAAAATGATTCTGTATCTCTGCAGGAGCATCTTGGCAACAGAAACACAACAATCCTTTGTTATTCCTCAATTTAGAGGCAGTGAGATGTTTATTTGCCGTATTTAAACAAATTCTGCTCTAGCTGCCCTCCATTATGACACAAACCTCTGAAAATAAAGTTTGGCTTCTCCACCACCATTGCCTACAATACACTCATTAGTACTGCACATATCACAATACACTTTATCACGTAATTATACCATCCCTTTTAAACATTAAAGGGACATTAAACACTAAATATATTTTACCTCTATGAGCCCTGCTGTTTTGGAGCCTAGATTGCACTGCAGGCATCTGAAGAGAGTTGCTGCAAACATGTCAGTATTGGAGAGCAGTGAAAACTAGATTTCAACATGGTGGCACGCATGACAAGTGGAAGGAGGAGGAGAATCTCAGTACTATTCTTCAAAAATATACTTAGTGTTTAATGTCCTTTAAAGCAGTGTTTCTCAACTGCGGTCCTCAAGTACCCCCGACAGGCCAGGTTTTCATTATAGCTGAACTAGAGCACAGGTGAATTAATCAGCTGATCAGTAACTATGGTTACTAATCCGTTCTCACCCATCAACTGATAATTTCACCTGTGCTCTTGTTCAGCTATAATGAAAACCTGGCCTGTTAAGGGTACTTGAGGACCGCGGTTGAGAAACAATGCTTTAAACCATACTTTTTTTATATACAAAAATGTTTTTTTATAAGAAAATGTTAGAAATAGTGTATTTAAACTGAACAAAAAAAGTAGTAAAAATATGTCCTAGATGTTCAGTGACTACTGGGACCTGATCCTGCTTTCTATAGCTGTTTTACATTTTATTTACAGAGGTTTCTATTTGCTTCAGAGTCTCAGACAACTGTGTTACAGCCTCAGATGGTGTTACAGGCCCAGCAGGGACAAACTGCATTTCTCTATAGCTACAGTCCTAAAAAGCAGGGGGCTGTCACAGCTTGAGAGTGAAGTTACACTGGTCCCCAAAAGTTCAACTTTAGCGTATTATAGCTCATTTCATAGTTATTAATTTCTTAAAAATGAAAGTGCTCAGAGCACTTGAGTAAGGAAACTGGGTACAAGTTTCCTTCTTCCAAGATGATTGCTGAGCATCTTACACATGCACATGTCACAGCTATATATATTACAATAATGAGTTGCAGTTCTCCTTATAATTGGTGAGGAACCAGCTACAATTCTCAAGTCTGCATCCCTAGTCATAGCCCCTACACAGTTTTGGTATGGTCCAATGCTGTGCAGTTTGTATCTAATCTGTGGCTTTCTTCCTACCTCTTGCAATTACACTTTTTAAGAACACACAATATTTTGAAACCTTAATGGCTGCATTCTGCATCAGTTTAGGGCAGTACTGGATTTTTAAACAAGAAATAAGGACATTAACAGAGAAAGAATGGGCAGCAGAATTTGGTGGATGATTAAGATTTTTCCTTTATCACTATACGACTTAAACCAGTATGGGCCCCTGGGAAATAGCTGAACTAACAATGTGTGTCATAGCTGTTGTGTCCCCAAGAAAAAGTGAAACTAAAATGGTGTGCTTTGGGGATATCTGGTGGATAAGTAAACAAGCTGACAAAAAAAGAAAACTCTGGAGGGGAGAACAGCAGATAGAGGCTACTCTGCTACCGTAGCCAAATCTGGCTCTGCACCACTGGACCCTTTTAGGAAGTATTTTATCTCTGTGTTTATATGGCTTCTAAAATACTGATCTGTGCCACTCATGAGTTATTATGAAGTTGTCCCTCACTGATGCAAATGATACTTTATTAAATCCATACCTTCATAGACTCTTACAATAGCAAAACTCTTTCATTATAAACTTTTTTTCAGTGAAACTCATACAGTGACTGCCGAGCTCAGATATCCCTCTAACATTTTGCTGCCAGCATAACCCCCTCCACCTGATACTCAAGCAGGAATGACACTTTATCTATTTTGCTACTTGTCGCTTTGAGTCAATGTTCTTTTAAACCCATCTGCGTGGCTCTCTCTGGGAACAGCCACTTGAGTATTATAAGCCGCAGTAGCTGGTGACATCATTATTACATGCTTTTACAAACTCCAACTGTAATAACCAACCTACAGGAGAAATGTCAGAGGAATAACACTCAGGGGAGAGATGCATTCAAGCACATAATTGAAAATAAAGGAGGATTTCCCAAAGACAGAGAATACGCAAACTCCTATTCATACAGACTGTGAGATATCAATACAATAAGGAGCCTCAATATTGTGGAATTGACCCACAAAAGTACTTAAGTTACTTTCTCAGACAGTTTGTTAGAGGAAGTAGAACAGAATGCTACAAGTTATATCGTTAGGCTTCTCTCTTGCTACATATCACGCCAAGTGTCACTTTTTTAATGACAAAGCTACAAGAAAAGAACGGAATATGACACCTGAAATCAGGGCTAGACTTGGCATAAAAATCAGCCCTGGAAAATGTGGAGACCAGCCCTATTTCTGTTGAGTCAGAAGGTTGTGCACACCCCATTTTTCTCAAAGGGGATTACTGGCATCTATATTATTAGTTTGTATTTTTGTATACAAAAGCCAGAAAGTTGTTTATATAGGCACCATACAACCCAATTACACCCATTAAGCACCCCTTTAAAATGTAGTGTTCCAGCCTCAGCTGCGGCAGCCCACTGGGAAATCTCCTGGTAGGCCAATCTGGCCTTGTCTGACATACAAATAAGTTGATAATACATAGGGGGAAATTTATCAAGATGGCACGGCAGATATGCAAGTTCTCAAGCAAAGAACCTATCTGTCTGCAATTGCTACTTGCAGGGTAGCATTGTGAAGCGAAAATGTAACATTGCACAAGAGCTAACTTGTGCAATGCCGTCATCTGCTCTCATGCAGCTAATTGCACAAGAGCGGGGCATGTCAATAATCCAGAACAAGTGATTGTCAGGGGGATTTATCTCATCATCACTTTGCAGGTTTACATCCCAGAGCCTCAAAAGCTATGAATGCAGCTTATTAAACCGTTCCCGTGGGTAGCATAGTTGCAGTTACTACTAGATTGATAAAGATCAGCCAAACTAGTGCACATTTTTGCTGCAGTGCGCATCAATACGGATAGAGCCATAACATGTATATATATATTTTTTAGAAGACAACCCAAAGTATTGATCTAGGCCCATTTTGGTATATTTCATGCCACCATTTCACCACCAAATGCGATCAAATAAAAAAAATTGTTCACTTTTTCAGAATTTTTTTCACAAACTTTAGGTTTCTCACTGAAATTAGTTACAAACCGCTTGTGCAATTATGGCATAAATGATCGTACATTTTTCTCTGGGATCCCCTTTGTTCAGAAATAGCAGACATATATGGCTTTGGCGTTGCTTTTTGGTAATTAGAAGGCCACTAAATGCCACTGCGCACCACACGTGTATTATGCCCAGCAGCTTTAGTGTAGTGTAGTAGACAACCCAAAGTATTGATCTAGGCCCATTTTGGTATATTTCATGCCACCATTTTACCGCCAAATGTGATCAAATAAAAAAAAAAGGTTAAATTTTTCCAAACTTTAGGTTTCTCACGGAAATCATTTACAAACATCTTATGCAATTATGGCACAAATGGTTGTAAATGCTTCTCTGGGATACCCTTTGTTCAGAAATGCAGACATATATGGCTTTGGCATTGCTTTTTGGTAATTAGAAGGCAGCTAAATGCTGCTGCGCATCACACGTGTATTGTGGCTAGCAGTGAAGGGGTTAATTAGGTAGCTTGTAGGGAGCTTGCAGGGTTAATTTTAGCTTTAGTGTAGAGATCAGCCTCCCACCTGACACATCAGACCCCCTGATCCCTCCCAAACAGCTCTCTTACCTCCCCCATCCCACAATTGTCCCCGCCATCTTAAGTACTGGCAGAAAGTCTGCCAGTACTAAAATAAAAGCTATCTCTGATTTTTTTTAAATAAGCATATTTACATATGCTGCTCTGTAGGATCCCCCCTTAGCCCCCAACCTCCCTGACCCCCCCCAACAGCTCTTTAACCTCCCCCTCTACCTTCTTGGGAGCCATCTTGGGTACTGTCAGCTGTCTGCCAGTACCCAGTTTACAATATAAATGATGATGATATAATTGATGTTTTGTATTTTTTATTTTTTTTCTGTAGTGTAGCTTCCGCCCCCCCAAGACCAACCCCCACCCCCTCCCAGGTCCCTTAGATTATTTTTTGGGACATTCCCTCCCCCCTTTCTCCCACTTAAAATACTTTTTTTTCTGCAGTGTAGCGGTTCCCACCCGCTCCCTCCCCGTGCAGGCGCCCACCCGCCCCCAGAGACCCTGCCCCCTCGCAGACACAGAACCCATCGATGGCCACCCACCCGCCTCCCACTTCAGCTCCCACCAACGAATGCGGCCATCGATGTCCGGTGCAGAGAGGGCCACAGAGTGGCTCTCTCTGCACCGGAGGGGTCAAAATGGTTATTGCAGGATGCCTTGATATCGAGGAATCACTGCAATAACCGGAAAGCAGCTGGAAGTGATCAGGATTGCTTCCAGAGCTTGTTTTACCGGTGGACGTACCAGGTACGTCCATTGTCATTAAGTGACAATTTTTGAGTGACGTACCTGGTACGTCCATTGTCATTAAGGGGTTAAAGGGACAGTCAAGTCCAAAAAAAACTTTCATGCTTCAAATAGGGCATGTCATTTTAAACAACTTTTCAATTTACTTTTATCACCAATTTTGCTTTGTTCTCTTGCTATTCTTAGTTGAAAGCTAAACCTAGGAGGTTCATATGCCAATTTCTTAGACCTTGAAGGCCACCTCTAATCTAAATGCATTTTGATAGTTTTTCACCCCTAGAGGGCATTAGTTCACGTGTTTCATATGGATAAGATTGAGCTCATGCACATGAATATACCATGGAGACAGCTCTGATTGGCTAAACTGCAAGTCTGTCAAAAGAACTGAAATAAGGGGGCAGTCGGCTGAGGCCTAGATACAAGGTAATTACAGAGGTAAAAGGTGTATAATTATAACCGTGTAGGTTATGCAAAACAGGGGAATGGGTAATTAAGGGATTATCTATCTTTTAAAACAACAAAAATTCTGGTGTTGACTGTCCCTTTAAGGTACTTTTTACCTCAGTAATTAACTTGTACCTAAGCTACTGCAAACTTCCCCCTTATCTCAGTTCTTTTGACAGACTTGCATTTCAGGCAATTAGTGCAGATTCAAATAACTTCACGTGCATGAGCACAATGTTATTTATATGAAACACATGAACTAACGCCATCTGGCTGTAAAAAAACCTGTCAAATTCATTGAGATAAGAGGCGGCCTTTAAGGGCTTAGAAATTAATATATGAACCTACCTAGGTTTAGCTTTCAACTAAGAATGCCAAGAGAACAAAGCAAATATGATGATAAAAGTAAATTAGAAAGTTGTTTAAAATTACATGCCCTATCTGAATCATGAAAGTTTAATTTGGACATTACTATCCCTTTAAGACAGACAAGTTTTTTCATTTAGACACTACAGTACTCGACAGACTGTACCATGGATTTTTTTCTGATGTTAGCTATGCTATATGCTAGATGCTGCCTCCAGAAGTGGGCAAAGATTATGTCCATTACCTGCAGTTGAACACCTGCCACATAAAAGGGACACAGACTTATTTGCAATGCTATGAAATTGATGGGAAATGAAACATATGCCCTCAAAAATAGGCTTAACATGATGCCTGGATACCTCACATAAAAATAAATCTTTTATTGTAAAATGGTGTATTATGTGCTGATACCTGCTGTATAGAATTACATTTTTATAACAATACAATAAAAAAACATTAAATTAAGAAGCAGAACCTATTTTTGTAAATTTCAATAAAGTCGCATTTGGTGTACAGGCACCTAGCTAATAAATATACATTAGACTATTTGAAAATGTACCTACATTTGTTCTGCTCTTAAAAATAATAATTTATCAACCAAAATAATATGAACTAATATGGAATATGTCACTAGTAAAAAGAATTTTAAATCTGCATATTGATATTTTTTGGTGCATTAATATAGTATAATATTATATATAGTATAGCAGTGTTGCCTGATTTAGGGCTTGCTTCCATTGAATCGTAATTCAGTTTGCGTGCACTCGCAAACCGTTAAATATGCTGTTGAAAGCAATATCGTTTATCGACTGTTTCCAATGGCGCGTTATACCTCAATATCGGCAACTGGACTCCGGCTGCCGAAAAAATCTTCGCGTCCCATAGAAAGTAATAGAAGCCGTTAATCGATAAATTATACCAGGTTTCCAATGAAAGCGCAAACCGTTAATATACTGTCGGAGGCTGTCGATACATTGAGAAATATTACACCCAGCTCAACTAGGTGTAAAAGAGGAAAATTGTGCTTTTTGAGAGCTATTTTCTATTGAAATTATAAAACTTGCAAATAATGCAAGTGTTTTAATGTAGAAATAAATTGTTATAAGTAATATTTATTGTTGTCTCATGTATAGAAATAGTTGAACTTATATTCTAATAGAAATATCAGTATATATTTAAATATAATAATATATGCAAGAACATATCTACAGAATGCAAACTAGATCTATGCCTAGGGCAGCAATACATATTACTTATATTTATGAAGTGGTAAATATAATTATATTAAAAAATAGTATTTGATTATTAAAAATATGGATAAGTGTATCTTTATTTTTCTTGAGAGGTGATCACCGGTAAGGAGCACGGACGTTAAACGTAAATTTTATAGCGCAAGGTCGGGTTACCTTAGCAACTAATTGATTTTCAAGAAATCCGACATCAGATGGAACCGTTAACACAACGTTAACTTACAGCTACACGAAAAGAGCGACCGCACGCTATCCGCAAAATATTTCAATGGAAACCTGGTACTAAAATGGAGCCGTAAATTACTTTAAGCTGTCAGCCGCTTCGGTAGCTTACGGCTCCATTTTTAACGACTCAATGGAAGCGAGGCCTAAGTGTCTGAATGTGCACTAGTCTTGGTTACTATGAACATGTAATAGTTTAGCAATGTTATAAAAGCAACCTGTAGAGGGAGCTGCAACAGGCAGTTCTGAGTGACAGCAGGATACACATTTACTTACTACTACAGCACACACTGTTTGGATGCCTCCTATTCACAGATAGATTAACTCAAACTCTACATTTAGACTATGACCTAGATTTGGAGTTTGGCGGTAGCCGTGAAAACCAGCGTTAGAGGCTCCTAACGCTGGTTTTAGGCTACCGCCGGTATTTGGAGTCACTCAAAATAGGGTCTAACGCTCACTTTTCAGCCGCGACTTTTCCATACCGCAGATCCCCTTACGTAAATTGCGTATCCTATCTTTTCAATGGGATTTTTATAACTCCGGTATTTAGAGTCGTTTCTGAAGTGAGCGTTAGACATCTAACGACAAAACTCCAGCCGCAGGAAAAAAGTCAGTAGTTAAGAGCTTTCTGGGCTAACGCCGGTTTCTAAAGCTCTTAACTACTGTACTCTAAAGTACACTAACACCCATAAACTACCTATGTACCCCTAAACCGAGGTCCCCCCACATCGCCGACACTCGAATAAATTTTTTTAACCCCTAATCTGCCGACCGCCACCTACGTTATCCTTATGTACCCCTAATCTGCTCCCCCTAACACCGCCGACCCCTGTATAATATTTATTAACCCCTAATCTGCCCCCCTCAACGTCGCCTCCATCTGCCTACACTTATTAACCCCTAATCTGCCGACCGCAAAGCGCCGCCAACAAAGTTATGCTTATGTACCCCTAATCTGCTGCCCCTAACACCGCCGACCCCTATATTATATTTATTAACCCCTAATCTGCCCCCCACAACGTCGCCTCCACCTGCCTACACTTAGTAACCCCTAATCTGCCGAGCGGACCTGAGCGCTACTATAATAAAGTTATTAACCCCTAATCCGCATCACTAACCCTATAATAAATAGTATTAACCCCTAATCTGCCCTCCCTAACATCGCCGACACCTAACTTCAATTATTAACCCCTAATCTGCCGACCGGAGCTCACCGCTACTCTAATAAATGTATTAACCCCTAAAGCTAAGTCTAACCCTAACACTAACACCCCCCTAAATTAAATATAATTTACATCTAACGAAATTAATTAACTCTTATTAAATAAATTATTCCTATTTAAAGATAAATACTTACCTGTAAAATAAATCCTAATATAGCTACAATATAAATTATAATTATATTGTAGCTATTTTAGGATTAATATTTATTTTACAGGCAACTTTGTAATTATTTTAACCAGGTACAATAGCTATTAAATAGTTAAGAACTATTTAATAGCTAAAATAGTTAAAATAATTACAAAATTACCTGTAAAATAAATACTAACCTAAGTTACAATTAAACCTAACACTACACTATCAATAAATTAATTAAATAAACTACCTACAATTACCTACAATTAACCTAACACTACACTATCAATAAATTAATTAAATACAATTCCTACAAATAAATACAATTAAATAAACTAGCTAAAGTACAAAAAATAAAAAATCGGAACAGCCAATAGAATGCGAGCTCAATCTGATTGGCTGATTGGATCAGCCAATCGGATTGAACTTGATTCTGATTGGCTGATTCCATCAGCCAATCAGAATATTCCTACCTTAATTCGGATTGGCTGATAGAATCCTATCAGCCAATCGGAATTCAAGGGACGCCATCTTGGATGACGTCCCTTAAAGGAACCGTCATTCTTCAGTTGGACGTCGCCGGAAGAAGATGGGTCCGCGGTGGAGGTCTTCAGGATGGAGCCGGTCGTCATCGGATGAAGATAGAAGATGCCGCTTGGATCAAGATGGTTGCCGGTCCGGATCGCCTCTTCTTCCTGGATAGGATGAAGACTTTGGACCCTCTTCTGGACTTCTTCAGTGGATGTCTAGCCCCCGCTTGGGTTGGATGAAGATATCGGAGCCAGGACCGATCGGTGATACCCGGTGAGGTGAAGACAAGGTAGGAAGATCTTCAGGGGCTTAGTGTTAGGTTTATTTAAGGGGGGTTTGGGTTATATTAGGGGTATGTGGGTGGTGGGTTGTAATGTTGGGGGGGGGGTATTGTATGTTTTTTTTTACAGGCAAAAGAGCTGAACTTCTTGGGGCATGCCCCGCAAAGGGCCCTGTTCAGGGCTGGTAAGGTAAAAGAGCTTTTAACTTTAGTAATTTAGAATAGGGTAGGGCATTTTTTATTTTGGGGGGCTTTGTTGTTTTATTAGGGGGCTTAGAGTAGGTGTAATTAGTTTAAAATTGTTGTAATATTTTTCTTATGTTTGTAAATATTTTTTTATTTTTTGTACTTTAGCTAGTTTATTTAATTTTATTTATTTGTAGGAATTGTATTTAATTCATTTATTGATAGTGTAGTGTTAGGTTAATTGTAGGTAATTGTAGGTAGTTTATTTAATTAATTTATTGATAGTGTAGTGTTAGGTTTAATTGTAACTTAGGTTAGTATTTATTTTAAAGGTAATTTTGTAATTATTTTAACTATTTTAGCTATTAAATAGTTCTTAACTATTTAATAGCTATTGTACCTGTTTAAAATAATTACAAAGTTGCCTGTAAAATAAATATTAATCCTAAAATAGCTACAATATAATTATAATTTATATTGTAGCTATATTAGGGTTTATTTTACAGGTAAGTATTTATCTTTAAATCGGAATAATTTATTTAATAAGAGTTAATTAATTTCGTTAGATGTAAATTATATTTAATTTAGGGGGGTGTTAGTGTTAGGGTTAGACTTAGCTTTAGGGGTTAATACATTTATTAGAATAGCGGTGCGGTCCGGTCGGCAGATTAGGGGTTAATAAGTGTAGGCAGGTGGAGGCGACGTTGTGGGGGGCAGATTAGGGGTTAATAAATATAATATAGGGGTCGGCGGTGTTAGGGGCAGCAGATTAGGGGTACATAGGGATAATGTAAGTGGCGGCGGTTTACGGAGCGGCAGATTAGGGGTTAATAATAATATGCAGGGGTCAGCGATAGCAGGGGCGGCAGATTAGGGGTTAATAAGTGTAAGGCTAGGGGTGTTTAGACTCGGGGTACATGTTAGAGTGTTAGGTGCAGACGTAGGAAGTGTTTCCCCATAGCAAACAATGGGGCTGCGTTAGGAGCTGAACGCGGCTTTTTTGCAGGTGTTAGGTTTTTTTTTCAGCTCAAACAGCCCCATTGTTTCCTATGGGGGAATCGTGCACGAGCACGTTTTTGAGGCTTGCCGCGTCCGTAAGCACCGCTGGTATTGAGAGTTGAAGCTGCGTTAAAAATGCTCTACGCTCCTTTTTTGGAGCCTAACGCAGCCTTTATGTGGACTCTCAATACCAGAGTTATTTTTATGGTGCGGCCAGAAAAAAGCCGGCGTTAGTTTTTCGGGTCGTTACAGACAAAACTCCAAATCTAGCGGTATGTTCTTAATTAAGAAGTGATTCTAGCTATACAGCACTAGTTAAGTTTATCCTAGAGTGTACTGAATTTTAAAGTCCCCTCTATAGGGTGCTTGTATAACATTGCTGCTACAAGCACTGCTGCCATTTAGTGCGCAAGATACCTGCATTCTCCTACTTCAGCATGCCGTAATAGAAAGGAGCCATGTTTCAAGAATGGAGGCCAAAAGAAAGGGAATCTTTTTTTTTTTTATAAAATGTACATTCTATCTGAACCATTAAAGTGTCATTTTGAATTCCATATCCCTTTAACTTCCCCTGGATTGCAATATACAGATCTGTTTTGTATAGCTAGATTCAGGGCTAATAATGCATTATACGTGCATTGGCAATTTACTTATAGACAGCTTATAGGGTCTCACCAAAATGGAAATGATTACTGGGCTATGGAAAATGAAATAGCTACTGGCAAACAGATAGCTTATGGTTCCTAAACAAAATAAAAAAAACAACTACAGCAACATAAAACACAACATAAATTCCATTGCAGAAGGTTAAAGGAATAAACAAGAAACAGTATATTTTATTGCTGCATATTAACTCTTGCTTATGTCCAGTTAGTTTAGCAACAACCTCTCTACTTTGTGTTGACAAGAGACAGCATACAAAATGAAATGGAAGATTTCCCTAGTGCTATATCTAGTAGTGTTGTATTCAGTAGAGAGGGTAGCACAATAGACTTTAATTAAAGTGCTTATTGAAGGATTAAAAATGCATGAACTAAATATGACAAAACAGACTCACCATAGACTTAAATACTGATTAGAAATATATAGTGCAATATATAAAGTCTAAGTAAAATGGATACACAACGGTTAAAATGAAATACCTATAAAGCAGACACTAATAATGCTACATTTGGAATAAATACAGAGGATAGGAGGAAAAAAAACAGGAAGAAAATAAGAAATGAAGCAGGAAAACTAAAAACAAAGGATAAATGTATACCAATGAATTTTTAAAGGGACAGTGGACTATAGATTTTTCTACCCTATAATGTGTACCCAATGATCCATTTTACCTGCTGAAGTGTATTCAAAAGTAAACAAATAGTCCTTTACCTTTATTTTGTCATTTAAAATAACTGATTTTGCTTGCTGTCGCATCCCCTATAGTTAAAATTCCAATACTTAAAGGGACATTGAACCCAATTTTTTTCTTTTGTGATTCAGATAGAGCATGAAATTTTAAGCAACTTTCTAATTTACTCCTATTATCAAATTTTTCTTCATTCTCTTGGTATCTTTATTTGAAATGCAAGAATTTAAGTTTAGATGCCGGCCCATTTTTGGTGAACAACCTGGGTTGTTGTTGCTGATTGGTGGATACATTAATCCACCAATTAAAAAGTGCTGTCCAGAGTTCTGAACCAAAAAAACACACGCTTAGATGCCTTCTTTTTCAAATAAAGATAGCAAGAGAACAAAGAAAAATTGATAATAGGAGTAAATTAGAAAGTTGCTAAAATGTATTTATTTATTTTATTTTTTTAACATAGACTGTTCCTGATTACAAATATATCAAAACGTAAAAAATATTATCTCACACAAATAATAAAACCGAAGTTTGCACAAAAAAGGTACAAGTAATTCCATTTTAACAACACCACTGCATATCGGATACGATGCCTTTCACAGTTTATCTGCTTCATTTCACTATGGCGCACTTTACGTGACTCGCTTTGGCACTGTTAACTAGATCATTTCTTGGCACAATTATTCTGCAGCATTTATATGAATCAGTGAGCTAGATACATAGACACTTGTGTCGTTGGCGAGTTACCTTGTTGTAAAGTTGTAATCATGTTCGCAATTCATTAAGCCTTGTTGCATCTATTTTTCCATGCATATCGTTAGTGGATGTCACTGCCTTTATCATCTACAGTTGCTTTAAAGGGATATAAAGTTAAAAAATGGGTGCATTTAAATGTTAAAGGGACATGAAATCCAAAAAATGCATTTCATGATTTAGGTAGAACATACAATTTTAAACAACTTTCCAGTTTACTTCTATTATCAAATTTGCTTCATTCTCTTGGTATCAGTTGTTGAAGGAGCAACAATGCACTACTGGTTTCTAACTGAACACATGGGTAATCCAATGACAATCAGTAGATATATGCAGCCACCAGTCAGCAGTTAGAACCTATGTTCTTTGCTGCTCCTGAGCTTGCCTAGATAAACCTTTCAGCACAGGATAACAAGAGAAGGAAGCAAATTAAATAATAGAAGTAAATTGGAAAGTTGTTTAAAATAGCATGCTCTTTCTGAACCATGAAAGAAAAAAAATGGGTTTCATGTCCATTTAAATAGAAGCACTTTTGCAATATACTTTCATCAGCAAAATGCTTATTGTAAAAGTTATTATTGTTTTTAAGTAGCATATGCACATATGCTGTAAGTTCCTTATGCACCAGTATTCAAACACCACACCTTCTAAGAGGGCCAGTATAAAAAAGTTATAAGGACTCAAAGATATGAGGTCTTAGGTGTTAGAAAGAAAAACAAAATGCATACAAAGGGCTTTAACATAGAGATACATACAGTATTCTTATATTTATCTGTATATATCTACACACACACACATATATATATATATATATATATATATATATATATATATATATATATATATAGTGCAAATCAATTTAATATTAAAAAGGCAAATAGCAAATAAAAAACATTCAGGAGTAAATACTACTCACAAGGGGAACCCCAATCATATGAGGTAAGTAATGTCTGTCGGATCCTTAAAGTGTCCCCACTTATTCCAGGCAACAGTCACAGTTATGTCTCCACTTAGGTATAGGTTAGTAAGTCCCAAAAGGAATTGTCATTCTAAGTACGTCGTGTATGCCCTAGAATGTAGTTGCAAGTTGCAATATATAGGAAGGACCAAAAGAACAGTAAAGAGAAGGGTTTTGGAACATGTTGCAAACATAGAAAAAGGGGATGTATCTCATGGAGTGACGGATCATTATAGAAAAAAACATAATAATGATCCATCCTGCCTGAGATTCAAGGCAATAGAACAAGTTGTTCTGGATGAGAGGAGAGGAGACAGAATGTTACGTCTGAGATAGAGAGAGACATTCTGGATCCACTCCCTCCAGACCTTGGAGCCTCACGGAATGAATAGAGAAGTAGACATCCAGGCTTTTTTGGTTTAAATTTTTTTTTTTATTTACATATGTATAAAAAAAAATTTTATTTTACATATATATAAAAGATTTTTTTATTTATAACATCTGTAATTTTATTTTTAATTTTAAAAGAATTGGATTGAATTTATATCCTAATTTTAAAGTAGAAATAAAATGAGATGAACTGATGTTTTTTTAAAAAATGGCAAATCAATTGAATTTAGCTCCAAAATTTTTTGGTTTTTAAGAACAATATTAAATTATGGATTTTATACCCAATGGGTTTTAGATTCAGTATCAAATAGAGTGTTAGTATAAATTCATTAGAAACTGATTAAATTTATAAAATTTATATAATTCATGTTCAGGACAGATATTCAAATGGATAAGAATAATCATGTTGCACAAAGAATTTGATCACATGATTCCCATTGTATCCACATTGAGTCTACCACTTAGAGATTTTTGGTCAAAATTAGTTACAACAATAACCTAAAATAGTTTTTTTTATAAAAAAATTATATAAAGGTCTCCATACTCTAATAAATAAATAATTTTTGGTGTTTTTCAAATATGGCATTAGATTATTTGGAGGGTTTTATATTTATATTTAGAATTTATTTATATGTTCAATTTAAACTCTGAAATGTTGATTAGTATGTACTAGTGTGATTACATCAATAAGGATTTCCAAAGTTGAAAATTGTTCACTAATAAAGCACACTGAGGGCGCATTTTAAAGCATAGTCACTATGATGTGTTAAATTGGGTGCCATTAGAATATGAGCTGCTCGCAGACAACAATGTTTATTGCAAACCAATATATTATACTCTTTGCATTTAAACATGTGGCACTAACAGGTTGTCATATTGAGACGGACGTAAGTGGGGCGTGTACCTTGACGCTGTCATATTAGAACAGCAGGTAGGGTGGGCCTCTGATGAAGCGGAAGTTACCGTGAAACGCGTAAGGCCATGCCCACCTTACGTCCTTTGTGAATCTCAAGCCAACAGGAGGAAAGGAGAGCTCTGAACAGACGCTACTACGTTGATCTACAGAGCTACGGATCCACGCTGGTTTGCAAGAAAAACTCATCGCATAGCCTCGGTTTGTTTAACAAACAACAGGAGCGGTAAGACGGACAGGATTACCTTTTTAACATTGACCGCTACCTCTGTTAAACACTGAGGACTTGTTTTGCCATAAGGAGATTCTCCTACCTTTTGGGACTTACTAACCTATACCTAAGTGGAGACATAACTGTGACTGTTGCCTGGAATAAGTGGGGACACTTTAAGGATCCGACAGACATTACTTACCTCATATGATTGGGGTTCCCCTTGTGAGTAGTATTTACTCCTGAATGTTGTTTATTTGCTATTTAACTTTTTAATATTAAATTGATTTGCACTATGAATAGTGTATCTGTGCGCTTGTTCTTCTAGATATTTGCAGCTGTATTTTCTTCACTCAAATTGAACCTTGAGTGGTACCTCAACGAGCAGCACGGATTCACCCAGCAGCTTGAAATTTCATTGAATCTCAGAAGGACATTGTTGTTTTCCTTCTCTCTCACCTCTCTCCAGGAAAATTTGCAGAAAATTTGCAGAGTGTGATAAGTATACTTGTTATTACTAATGTGTATATTATACCAACTGTTTTTATCTCTGTAAATTGTTACCATAAGATAAAACATTACCATCCACTTTAAATTCATTACAAGTGTGCGCAGCCTAGGCTCCCAGTAGTGAGAGTAATTTTTTTTTAATTCTCTACTGTGATCTTATTATTTGTATATATATATATATATATATATATACACATACATACATACAAACTATATATATATATATATATATATATATATATATATATATATATATATATATATATATATATACACATACATACACACTATAGTTATACAGGGAGTGCAGAATTATTAGGCAAGTTGTATTTTTGAGGATTCATTTTATTATTGAACAACAACCATGTTCTCAATGAACCCAAAAAACTAATTAATATCAAAGCTGAATAGTTTTTAAGTAGTTTTTAGTTATAGCTATTTTAGGGGGATATCTGTGTGTGCAGGTGACTATTACTGTGCATAATTATTAGGCAACTTAACAAAAAACAAATATATACCCATTACAATTATTTATTTTTACCAGTGAAACCAATATAACATCTCAACATTCACAAATATACATTTCTGACATTCAAAAACAAAACAAAAACAAATCAGTGACCAATATAGCCACCTTTCTTTGAAAGGACACTCAAAAGCCTGCCATCCATGGATTCTGTCAGTGTTTTGATCTGTTCACCATCAACATTGCGTGCAGCAGCAACCACAGCCTCCCAGACACTGTTCAGAGAGGTGTACTGTTTTCCCTCCTTGTAAATCTCACATTTGATGATGGACCACAGGTTCTCAATGGGGTTCAGATCAGGTGAACAAGGAGGCCATGTCATTAGATTTTCTTCTTTTATACCCTTTCTTGCCAGTCACGCTGTGGAGTACTTGGACGTGTGTGATGGAGCATTGTCCTGCATGAAAATCATGTTTTTCTTGAAGGATGCAGACTTCTTCCTGTACCACTGCTTGAAGAAGGTGTCTTCCAGAAACTGGCAGTAGGACTGGGAGTTGAGCTTGACTCCATCCTCAACCCGAAAAGGCCCCACAAGCTCATCTTTGATGATACCAGCCCAAACCAGTACTCCACCTCCACCTTGCTGGCGTCTGAGTCGGACTGGAGCTCTCTGCCCTTTACCAATCCAGCCACGGGCCCATCCATCTGGCCCATCAAGACTCACTCTCATTTCATCAGTCCATAAAACCTTAGAAAAATCAGTCTTGAGATATTTCTTGGCCCAGTCTTGACGTTTCAGCTTGTGTGTCTTGTTCAGTGGTGGTCGTCTTTCAGCCTTTCTTACCTTGGCCATGTCTCTGAGTATTGCACACCTTGTGCTTTTGGGCACTCCAGTGATGTTGCAGCTCTGAAATATGGCCAAACTGGTGGCAAGTGGCATCTTGGCAGCTGCACGCTTGACTTTTCTCAGTTCATGGGCAGTTATTTTGCGCCTTGGTTTTTCCACACGCTTCTTGCGACCCTGTTGACTATTTTGAATGAAACGCTTGATTGTTCGATGATCACGCTTCAGAAGCTTTGCCATTTTAAGAGTGCTGCATCCCTCTGCAAGATATCTCACTATTTTTGACTTTTCTGAGCCTGTCAAGTCCTTCTTTTGACCCATTTTGCCAAAGGAAAGGAAGTTGCCTAATAATTATGCACACCTGATATAGGGTGTTGATGTCATTAGACCACACCCCTTCTCATTACAGAGATGCACATCACCTAATATGCTTAATTGGTAGTAGGCTTTCGAGCCTATACAGCTTGGAGTAAGACAACATGCATAAAGAGGATGATGTGGTCAAAATACTAATTTGCCTAATAATTCTGCACTCCCTGTAGAAAGGCCAAAGAGAGCACTCGCCATTTTCAAAAGTGTTATTCCATGGAACATGGAATAAATTTGACACTTTTGAAAACGGAGTGCTCTCTTTGGCCTTTCTATACATACATAGTGGGAAGCACCCTGGAGTTATTGGAGGATAGTGAGTGATGGACTTTTGCATTTATATATATATATAGGGGTAGATATATTTTTTACCAAATAAATCATTATATATATATATAGAAATGTGCATTTATAAATGGAACATATTGTGCTATGTGAAGAACATTGGAATATGTGAAATAATATTTCATGTCGGGTTAGTGAACTTGGTTAAACAAGGTTAGGTTTGTGTGACTTTTTACGCTCCATTGAATTCTGTGGGGGAATACGTTAACTCAGTTGTGATATTCTAATTTTGCATTTTTGTTTTTTGTTCTCATAAAAAAGTTTTATTTTTAACTTCTAATATACGTTCAGCCCGACGCGCACAAGAACATTGGAATGTGAAATATTCATATTTAATGTCAGGTTAGCGCACTTGGCTAATCACGATCAGGTTTGCACGACTTAATAAATAAAAATAACTCAAATCACAAACAGAGTAATACAAATAATAAATGTGATATAAAAGGATATTGTGTAGTTCGATCCTTAGTCCCTCCAAATAAAAAAGAGATAAACAATATTAGTGTAATATTGTAACACAATCTTAATATCTATTGTAAGTGCCAAGTTCCTACTCACATAAACCTGAGCTATCGTCAGCTCAAGTAAAACGCAGTCCTGAAAACAAGGCTCAGCTCCCTATTATCCTTTATGAATTTTCTTTATAAAGGTGATCTGAGGTGTCTTAGAGAGAAAGGAAAACAGAAATAGTGTGATATTGTATCACACTCAACAATGCTGACTAAGTTAGAGCTGTACTCACACTTTCCGAGAGCTAATAATAAGCCCCAACGTTTTAACTTGAAACTACAATGTTTCTGGTAAAGAAATAAACGGCTAGATTTAGAGTTGGGCGGTAGCCGTCAAAACCAGCGTTAGAGGCTCCTAACGCTGGTTTTTACCGCCCTCTGGTATTTGGAGTCAGTCAGGAAAGGGTCTAACGCTCACTTTCCAGCAGCGACTTTTCCATACCGCAGATCCCCTTATGTCAATTGCGTATCCTATCTTTCCAATGGGATCTTTCTAACGCCGGTATTTAGAGTCGTGGCTGAAGTGAGCGTTAGAAATCTAACGACAAAACTCCAGCCGCAGAAAAAAGTCAGTAGTTAAGAGCTTTTTGGCTAACGCCGGTTTACAAAGTTCTTAACTACTGTGCTCTAAAGTACACTAACACCCATAAACTACCTATGTACCCCTAAACCGAGGTCCCCCCACATCGCCGCCACTCTATTAAAATTTTTTAACCCCTAATCTGCCGTCCGCACGCCGCCGCAAGGTACGTTATACTTATGTACCCCTAATCTGCTGCCCCTAACACCGCCGACCCCTATATTATATTTATTAACCCCTAATCTGCCCCCCTCAATGTCGCCTCCACCTGCCTACACTTATTAACCCCTAATCTGCCGACCGGAGCTCACCGCTATTCTAATAAATTTTTTAACCCCTAAAGCTAATTCTAACCCTAACCCTAACACCCCCCTAACTTAAATATAATATAAATCTAACAAAATAAATTAACTGTTATTAAATAAATTATTCCTATTTAAAGCTAAATACTTACCTGTAAAATAAACCCTAATATAGCTACAATATAAATTATAATTATATTGTAGCTATTTTAGGATTTATATTTATTTTACAGGCAACTTTGTATTTATTTTAACCAGGTACAATAGCTATTAAATAGTTAATAACTATTTAATAGCTACCTAGTTAAAGTAATTACAAAATTACCTGTAAAATAAATCCTAACCTAAGTTACAATTAAACCTAACACTACACTATCAATAAATAAATTAAATAAAATACCTACAATTATCTACAATTAAACCTAACACTACACTATCAATAAATTAATTAATTAAATACAATACCTACAAATAACTACAATTAAATAAACTAACTAAAGTACAAAAAATAGAAAAGAACTAAGTTACAAAAAATAAAAAAATATTTACAAACATAAGAAAAATATTACAACAATTTTAAACTAATTACACCTACTCTAAGCCACCTAATAAAATAACAAAGCCCCCCAAAATAAAAAAATGCCCTACCCTATTCTAAATTAAAAAAGTTCAAAGCTCTTTTACCTTACCAGCCCTTAAAAGGACCTTTTGTGGGGCATGCCCCAAAGAATTCAGCTCTTTTGCCTGTAAAAATAAACATACATTACCCCCCCCAACATTAAAACCCACCACCCACATACCCCCAATCTAACCCAAACCCCCCTTAAAGAAACCTAACACTAAGCCCCTGAAGATCTTCCTACCTTATCTTCACCTCGCCGGGTATCACACCGATCGGTCCTGGCTCCGAAATCTTCATCCAAGCCCAAGCGGGGGCTGGCGATCCATAATCCGGCGGCTGAAGAGGTCCAGAAGAGGCTCCAAAGTTTTCATCCTATCCGGGAAGAAGAGGCGATCCGGACCGGCAACCATCTTGATCCAAGCGGCATCTTCTATCTTCATCCGATGAGGAACGGCTCCATCGTGAAGACCTCCAGCGTGGATCAATCTTCTTCTTCCGACGCCCAACTGAAGAATGAAGGTTCTTTTAAGGGACGTCATCCAAGATGGCGTCCCTCGAATTCCGATTGGCTGATAGGATTCTTATGTTTGTAAATATTTTTTTATTTTTTGTAACTTAGTTCTTTTTTATTTTTTGTACTTTAGTTAGTTTATTTAATTGTAGTTATTTGTAGGTATTGTATTTAATTAATTTATTGATAGTGTAGTGTTAGGTTTAATTGTAGATAATTGTAGGTATTTTATTTAATTTATTTATTTATTGATAGTGTAGTGTTAGGTTTAATTGTAACTTAGGTTAGGATTTATTTTACAGGTAATTTTGTAATTATTTTAACTAGGTAACTATTAAATAGTTATTAACTATTTAATAGCTATTGTACCTGGTTAATATAATTACAAAGTTGCCTGTAAAATAAATATTAATCCTAAAATAGCTACAATATAATTATAATTTATATTGTAGCTATATTAGGGTTTATTTTACAGTTAAGTATTTAGCTTTAATTAGGAATAAGTTATTTAATAATAGTTAATTTATTTCGTTAGATTTAAATTATATTTAACTTAGGGGGGTGTTAGTGTTAGGGTTAGACTTAGCTTTAGGGGTTAAAAATTTATTAGAATAGCGGTGAGCTCCGGTCGGCAGATTAGGGGTTAATGTTTGAAGTTAGTTGTCGGCGATGTTAGGGAGGGCAGATTAGGGGTTAATACTATTTATTATAGGGTTATTGAGGCGGGAGTGAGGCGGATTAGGGGTTAATACATTTATTATAGTAGCGGTGCGGTTCGGTCGGCAGATTAGTGGTTAATTATTGTAGGTAGGTGGAGGCGACGTTGTGGGGGGCAGATTAGGGGTTAATAAATATAATATAGGGGACGGCGGTGTTAGGGGCAGCAGATTAGGGGTACATAGGGATAATGTAGGTAGCGGCGGTTTACGGAGTGGCAGATTAGGGGTTAAAAAAATATGCAGGGGTCAGCGATAGCGGGGGCGGCAGATTAGGGGTTAATAAGTGTAAGGTTAGGGGTGTTTAGACTCGGGGTACATGTTAGAGTGTTAGGTGCAGATGTAGGAAGTGTTTCCCCATAGAAAACAATGGGGCTGCGTTAGGAGCTGAACGCTGCTTTTTTGCAGGTGTTAGGTTTTTTTTTCAGCTCAAATGGCCCATTGTTTTATATGGGGGAATCGTGCACGAGCACGTTTTTGAAGCTGGCCGCGTCCGTAAGCACCGCTGGAAATTAGAGTTGCAGTGGCGTCAATGCAGCCATTCTGTGAACTCTAAATACCAGCGGTATTTAAAAGGTGCGGGGGGAAAAAAGCACGCGTAGCTAACGCACCCCTTTGGCCGCAGAACTCTAAATCTAGCCGAAAGAATTTTAGCAAGGACATTTGGATCCACCAAATACCACCTTGAAGTTTTTTAAACTGATTACCTGATGGACATACAGCTATAAATAGGACGAAAGGAACCGCTATTGTTACTGTTGAAAAAGCCACGGGGGCGTGGCAAAATGTACGTTGAGATACATGCTACTGGTAACATCATAGTGAAGGGCGGTCTTGTTTGTGGAAGGGTTCTTAGCTACTACACAGACACATTATTTCAATCTGTTGCCATCCTTATTAGAGACTAAGTGGAACCGGAACTTTGCAACATTTTCACACTACAGCCCTGAATGACTATGTTATCCAGCTTGCATTTTTAATTTACATATGTTTTTAACGCTTTTAATAAATCGTTATACTTTGAATACATTTTTCTTGAAGTGGTTCACGGATCTCTAAGTGTGGCTTTACCTGATTACCAATATTAGCTCCGCAGTTATAGTGGGGCTTATTATTAGCTCCCGAAAAGTGCGAGTACAGCTCTAAGTTATTCAGCATCATTGAGTGTTATACAATATCACACTTTTTCTGTTTTTTTCCTTTCTCTCTGAGGCACCTGAGATCACCTTTGTAAAGAAAAGTCGTAAAGGACACTGGGGAGCTGAGCCTGACAGCCTTATTCTCAGGACTGCATTTTACTTGAGCTGACAATAGCTCAGGTTTATGTGAGTAGGAACTTGGCGCTTACAATAGATATTAAGATTGTGTTACAATATTACACTATATTGCTTTTCTATTTTTTATTTTGAGGGATCGAGGATCACACTACAAAATATCCTTTTATATCACATTTATTAGGTTTCACGACTTGTTGGGTGTTAGTTTTTCCCCCAGCTTTTCTTGCTTTATTGAAGTCTTTGGGGGAACACGTTAATGTGGTCGCAATATTCAGCCAAAGCCGAACACATTTAATGAATGAGCGGGAGCTATAAATAGTGCTCCAATCACAATATAGCTCATTGCGGGGTCAAATTACCTACACTATTCTTAATTGGTTAACATATATATAGTGTATAAGATGTGAAGTACGAATGACTAAACTACAATTCCCATATACACTAGTGTGCAAGCATCCAGAAATCGGAAGTGATGAACCATAAGTGACGTCACATTGTTTTTTCGGAACCAGAAGTAACTCAGTTTTTCGTGATTTTGGCCACAGTATACTATAATATACTGTATATAGACAGAAAGGTGTTTAGCCCAAATTTGTCTTGATGAAGACCTACTTCAGTCGAAATGCGTTGACTTATCGGGGTTATTTATCTGGTGAGCAGTTGCCCTTTGGTTTTTTTTTTATTATGCTTTTATTATAATACACTAGGTTTGGTTATTTTTTTTTACATGTTTTCTTAGCAACACTACTTTAAGATTCATAGAGGGATAATTAAATGAAATTGTCTCTGTATCTCATTTGTGGACAAATCTTTAGGGATATACCAGACTGTGATCTGTTTCTGTTGGACTACATACAATTACAGGATTAATTAACATATCTGGTGCTAATTTGTGATATCTTGGATATAATATATATTTTATGTTTTACTCTCTATTTGTGTTCATAATAAATGTGTATATGGTACTTAAGCATTTTGTATGTGCTTCCTAATCTGGCTGTTCAGTTTGCTTTCTAACCACTATTTAGGGTAGAGGGGTTCTTAGGGTTATTGTGTACCGGATTATAGCCTAATTCCTTGCCGGCAGAACAGAATGTATTTACATACATGTATACACACATAAATACATATGTAAACATATATATATAAATGCATTTTCGCTTGAGTACGTTTCCCCCGCACACACTTTTTCTGCTCCAATGACTTATATGGGGGAATATGTTATTGCGCGCTCAATATTTTAAGTTCGGCTTTTTACACACGTTGGGTTAACGCATGAGTGAAAACAGTTTACTTTCAACTTGTAATACTAGTGTTACCCCACACACACATAAAACTTATTTCTAGCGGAGTTAGCGCTCAAACAGATTGTTAAATACCGCTCCACTTGTAATCAGGCCCTTTATGAGTAATCAATGTGGAAAACCATTTAATTTCATAGGGTTCACAAACCTTTCCTTGCAACTGTACAGCAGGTTGAGACACTAGGTAACAGACTGTTTTAGGTTTTATCCTTTATAAACTAATATTTTGTACATTTTATAGATACTACGCAGCAATAAATTATTATATAGATCGCATGCAATTGTACAGTAGAGTCTCTGGCAATAACAAACAAAACGCTGCTTATTATCTACGGCAGATGGATGCTGTGGTGAGATTGGCTCTCCCTTCTGTTCATATCTATGTTAAGAGACCTCAGTTCCGATAATACAGACATTGACAGAATGTACAGCGGGATAGAGATGCAATTGCAATCTTGCAGAGAATAAATTACAATTTAAGCCTTCAATTAACATTTGTATTTATTAAATACAGAGTACATTTAGAGCATTTCATTCTACCCCTCATTAATTCTCCCTGAGTGTTTCATTATGCCTCTTATTAATTACATAATATTTCTATTAGTTGATAAAATGTAAAATGAAATGAGGATAACTTACTTTGGGCCCAATAACTCTGCATGTTAATAGAAATAAGTGACATTTAGCGCCGTAGGATAGTTACTTTTACTTGCAGAATAACCACAGTGAACTGATAAAAAATATTCTGCATTGCACCTGGACTGTAGACTCGCTGATCCTGTTACTTAAACTTTCATTTTCATTTAAAGTTCAACATACTGTATATGAATTATGTGACAATTTAATGCAAAGTGTAAAAAAAGGAATGTTAATTTAATTACACTTTCTGGAACTGTCAGAGTCTAAGGAAATCCATATTCCTTACGTGTTACGTTAGGGAGAATGTTCCATTGCTCACGGCAACTACTAGTTCTGTTGCCAGAGAGTTTGTTAACATGACATTTTATGGTCACAAAAGCAGAAAAAGTTTTAGTTCATTTGTATGAATGTGCAGCATTTAAACTGAAATGAATACTGCAGTATCAGTTGATAAGAAAGAAAGAAAGGTGCATGGTGAGAGCGAGGTGGGTGTAGTATTTAAACGACAGATAAATATGCTACTAATAATTGTTATTATTCGGGTTTACAATGAGATAAAGATGGAGCCTCTTATACAATCTGAGATAACTGTTTGTTTAAAACCTTCTCAGCTTGATGAAGAAACATTTAGTTTGTCAAGAGAATCACCATCCCAGTCATTGTATATTCCCAAAGGGGTTAAATATATAAAGCATTGTAATGAACACAGGTTACACAGAGAAACAAGAGCTATTTAATTAAACCTATCTCATGATCATGGAAGCACTAAATAGCTAACTGGTGTCATTGAAAAGAATTAGCTGGTACAATTATTACTGTGATAATTGGTTCACTTAATAGTTTCAGAATAGTGATGCCAACATCCAGCACTAATTGGTGATCTGTGCGTGCGCACTGCTGTATGCAGTGATTGGGTTAGGAAAATGCATTCATTCATTTTGTCGCAATTAAAACATGTTTATGTTTTACAGAATAAATTAATAAAATAAAAAAAAGACACAATTTTTTTTTATACCAAACTATAATATTATCAAATATATAAATAAAAAAGGGACATAGCAATGATCATCACATATTTCTGAAAAAAAAATTAAGCTAATGTATTTTTGGGGTAAATTACATTAAATGAGGATACTAAAGGCATCCAACCAAGAATTATTGCATGTTAAAGGGGCAGTTAACCCCACAATTTTCTCCCCTTTAAATTGCTCCCAATGATCCATTTTACCTGTTGGAGTGTATTTAATTTCTTTAAGTAGCTCTTTTACCCTTATTTCAGCATGTGAAATAGCTGATTTAGCCTGTGGTATACCCACCTATACTGAAAGTTTCTATACTAGAGTCTATGCTATTGACAGGCAATGTAAACACATCCGGCAGACGAAATTACACTTCCAGTGGGGTGCGGGATAGTTAAGTAATACAATATTAATTTTCCATTGTCCTCTCTGAGTATTGGTCTTTGGTTTACAGACAAATATAAGATAAGGAAGCATGTGTGTGTACACAAAATGATAACATAATGAGATCTGATATTACCATTAAGCTTAACCCACTGTTATAGGTTGTGGCTTAAAAGCACAAAACCAGCTAATTCATATACACAAATAAACCTGAAATGCATTTTTCATACATTTTATACTCTGCAGCTGGTATAATAAGTCATTGAATGTACATTCATATAAAAACAATTTTACAGTATACTGTCATTTTAACTTGGAGAATGGCGACACTTTTCATGGGGTGCAGTCACAGGCATAGGAAGCGCAGGGGTGAATAAGCTTGCTTGCCCTAATAAATATGATGTCAGAATTTCCAAGATGGCCACTGCCTGCCAGATAGCGGTGATATTGTTCATATGTGACAATGCCATGCATGTGAAGTGTCATTTTTCTATAGCAAAGGCCTTTTTAGAAAATCCTTTGGTCTGGTTTAATGTTTGATGTTGCTGGTATAAATTAGCTACTATAAATATTAGTCTGGTATGTGATTTGGTGTGTTCCAAATTGTCATCATAGAGATGCAGGTCGCACTGCCTTTATGTGAAAAATAAAACATATGGTTTGATGATAAAGGTGCACACAACCACATAGCTTAGATAAAAAAAAATGCTCTTTATATTTTGTTAAAAATAAAGTCTGTAATGTTAACCAGACACTTTGTATTATTAAAAGGAAAAACGAACCTTATGTACAAAAACCTCCAAGATAATAATATTATAAGATACTACATGAAAAAAAATCCTATATTGACAAACTAAAATTAGGACTGATGTGCCCATACAGGTGGCATTGGCATGCACTGGCTGAAGGGGCAATTGCTATGGTCTGAGATATGGTATGTGTCCTTCTATGGGGGACACTCGTCTGGCTAGGAATTATTTGTTATCATAACTAGAATAAAGAAGCTTGAGAGAACCCGGATGTTGTATGCAGGGGGTACTAGACTGATTTTTGGCACGTAGCTGGCATTTAGGGGTTGTTGGGGTATGTATATGCTGTTTATCTCTCCATCTCTATTCTATTTTTCCTCCAAATACTTATTGTCTTTGTGAGGACTGGGCAAGAAGTTAGAGTTTATTGTAGTTGGGTGTTGACGCTTGATGGCGTCAAATGATCCCCTTAATGTATGGAAAACACTGGCACCTATATAATATCAATAGGTACCAATGTTACCTCAGTGCTAAGAATCATATAAGTTTGATACATCTGTATTATGTTCCCCTCCTGTGCGACTTGTACAACTTGACATCATCAGGGAGGAGTAATATAAAATGCGGTTTGAAAGAGATTAGCAACAATTTACAAGAAACTACTATAGAATTGAGAGGCCGCTGCATGACTTGGTGCTTCCTTTTAAAAGTAATCCCAAATTCTTGTGACCTGTTGCTATTGAGGTTTGGTGGCGATCACAACAGGGCTAACATTTTTAACCTGTCTGACCTACCTGCAATCAGAAAATGCCTTTCTGCATTGCTTATTTGTGTTGCAATACACTGCAGTCTTCTATTGCAGGAAGGCAGGGGTTAATAGGAAGGTCTCTATATATACCTGTCTGACCTACCTACAATCAGAAAATGCCTTTCTGCATTGCTTATTTGTGTTGCAATACACTGCAGTCTTCTATTGCAGGAAGGCAGGGGTTAATAGGAAGGTCTCTATATACCTGTCATGAAATTTGGAACACGCTTAATTATGCCTTCTTCTGGCTAAACAAACAGGAAAAACTGCATCATATCATATTAAACTGTGAATTGAAAAGCACAGCTGAGGTATTGATGGCTATAACTTTGTCTAAGTTTCATCCAATTATTTTTTGCAGCTGTGGAATTTAAATATATAATTCTCTATAATTGCACTGTATTAATCAGAGTTATATGAGCAAAATACATTTTTTTAATTTCTTTCTTCTAGATTTTAGTGAAAGGGACATTATTTTTGTATATGCATGTATATTGCAAAACAACTTCATACAAAATAAACGTTTTTAGAAGGATTAAAAAGTGCCCTTTGGTAAGCAACATCTGTATTGTTTTGCAATGCAAGGACATATTCCTTGAAAAAAATATCACAATTTTATCTTATCTCCTTCTATATTTGTATATTCATGTAAGTTATTGTAGAAATAAGAGCTATAACATTAAAATCATCCATTTAAAAATATTAAGAAAAAAATTAAATAAAAAATAAAATAAAAAAAATAATATATATATTCATACATATACTATGTATGTATGTGTGTGTATATATATATATATATATATATATATATATATATATATATATATATACATATATGTATATATTCACCAAAACGAATGCACTCAAAGGACTTCTACAAAAAAGAATTAAAACATTTATTGGAATGTTTTTAGGAGATAGACTCTCCATCATATAGATATACATGCATAATATAAAACTAAATAAATAAAACAAAGGATTGGGCCTCACCAGAAAAGAAAAAATAAGATTATGAACTCACAGCAGCAATGAACATTTAACGGGTAAATATAAAAATAAAAAATTAAAAGACTAGGGAGCGCAATTATTTACTGTCCAGCACTAGTGTTGTTTTTTCTGAATATGGTTAATCAGACAGGTCTGCTATATGTGAGTGACTTTACTTCAGAATATTCATGAGGTCACAGGTAATCACAACACCTGATCACAACTTAAACTAAAAGAATACAAGGCTTTAACATTGCAGCTATCCGTATTACAATACAACTAGGGAACATACCCCATTAGCTCAATAAGTCCCCAATCAATATATAGGGGCCGATTTAAAAAAGTTTGGTGGACATGATATGATGCAGCGTTATGCTTACCTGATAATTTCCTTTTCTTCTGATGGAAAGACTCCACAGCTGCATTCATTACTTTAGGGAAATAAGAACCTGGCCACCAGGAGGAGGCAAAGACACCCCAGCCAAAGGCTTAAATACTCCTCCCACTCCCCTCATCCCCCAGTCATTCAGCCGAGGAACAAGGACCAGTAGAAGAAATAGCAGGTGAAAAGGTGCCAGAAGAAAAAATAAGGACGCCCCACAAAAAAAATTGCGGGTGGGGAGCTGTGGACTCTTTCCATCAGGAGGTAAGCATAATTTATGTTTTTCTTCTTAAATGGAAAGAGTCCACAGCTGCATTTATTACTTTTGGGAAAACAATACCCAAGCTATAGAGGACACTGAATGCCAAGATGGGAGGGTACAATAAGCGACCCATACTGAGGGCACCAGGCCTGAGCCCCTACCCAACAAAAAACCCCGCTTTGTCCGAAGCAGAGAAAAATCTTAAAGGAAAGGCCCCAAGGACACTGCCCGCAGCTAGTCCAGAAGCTAAACTAGAGACCGCAAAATGGACTCGACTGAGCCAACAGTCCTCCAGGAGACACCGTCGCCCAACAGTCAGTCCCCCACCACTCACCCCACACTAATGAAGGGGACACCAGCCTAAACCCCCAAGGGGACAAGGCAAAGGAGAACCGAGGAAACCGAAAGGTCACCCTAATCCATAAAAGGAAAACCTCCAATAGTGAGCCCAGCTCACAAAGACCCAAATGGGCCCAAAGGAGGCCACGCCTATAACAAGCGAAACCCGGGATAAGACCAGGCACAGAGACAGAAAAGTCTTCTCTCCAGCATCCTGCAAGCACTGAAATGTAACTGAAGGCAAAGTCCTCACAGCGTCTGAACACAGAATACAAAAGTATTCAACCACAAAAAAATGTGTAACAGACCCAGGCGAAGAATACAGAGTCGAGACCACAGAGTCCACATCAGGATGACACAGAGGATACTTGCGAGGAAGTAGAAGCAGCCAAGCAAGAAACAGACTGCAAAAGCAACCCCCAGACAGAAGGCATGCTCTAGGCAACCCAAGCTGCCGGACCTACACACAGGTCTCCAAAAGGGGAACACAAAACCTCACTCGAGGCCCCCGAGAAGGAGAGGATACACCCAGTCAAAGGAAATTAAATCCCTCTACCTGTAAAACTAGAGAGCTAGTTGAAACTAAATCTATATCCTAGCAGACTGAGCTAACAAGCCGATCAATCCTGGAAAGGCAACATCTTTCAGAACCCACACCCAGCTGGACCAACCCAGCATCAGGGGATCCAAAACAGGGGAACCAAAGAACCCCGAAACTAGTTCAGGAACGAACGGAAGGATGGCCACAGCCATCCTCACAGAGTATAGGTACAACCCGACTCTTAAAACAGACGACAAGGCCGTAGACCCAAGGATCTAGCAAAAAGGCTCAACAAGTCTTACTTGGAGCCAGCAAGACTCCAGATGGGACGTAACAAACCCACCTTTCCACCTCCCAATCCGGGAGAAGCCCCAAGAAAAGGACTACATCTCCATAAGAAGGAGAATAACCCCTAAAGAAAAGGGATGTGGCCGGGAGGGCAACAACTGTCCTCAAGGCCTGAAGCCACTGGCTAATGGAGAGATAAATCCCCAACACAGATGTCCTTGAAAAGGACCCCCCTACAAGTAGCTTGCCAAGCAGAGACACAGCCAACCCATTTGCCTGCAGAGCAGGGAATCCACGGGTTACACTGGCAAGCTGACCTAGGGAATGCAACCCTAAGGTGCATCAGTAAATGGGCATCCAGCGCCAGCAGCTGGATACAAGCCAACAACCATTGAGTTGCAAAGCCACAAAGCTAACCACTAGGTTACATGGGCTGCTTGGTTCAAATGAGTAATACAAACTCAGAAAAACCTGGCCAACCATGACCAGGTCAGGTAGATGGAGCAAAGGACATGGTCCAAGTTCCCACTACTGTGGAACACCCCAACCAGCCCTGAGGTCCAAGATTCCAGAACAACCCATAACTGGGTCCACAAGGAAAACGCTGAGCGAAGCCTCAGCAACCAGAAGCCTTCAGGGAGAAAACAGGTCCGGGCACCTAGTAGTTCAGGCAAACATTACCCGAGAACTGAACACCCCAACTGGCAAAAAGCCAGACACAAGGGATATGGATGCAGTATCCAGAGTAATCCGGAAAGCGAGAAGAACTCATACGTTTCTAACCAAAGAAAGGAACCACTCCTAGCTAAAGTCCAATGCTCCAAGGAGCAAGGCGACAAGTTGTATTAAAACCCTAGAGCACCTAGACTTCACAAAGGCCTCAGGGCAATAAGCAAGGTATGCCTTGAGGTAAAAAAAAAACCTTCAAGCAGGGCTAGTCTCCACATCACCTCCACACAAACAGAGGAATACAGGGAGAAAAAAGGCGCAAAGCCTTCCCAGCTCCGGGGAACCCCCGAGCTAAACAATGTCCCCACAGGGATCAACCATCACCCGGAAACCCAGATCCCTAAAAGGAGATCTAACTTACCCGGAGACAATGGAAGAAGACCAAAAGGCCTTATAACTCAGCCAGACTGTACTTGTCAAAGAGTAAGAGCTGCATCTGGGAACACTGTAAACAGCTTACGCGCACACATTCAAGGTGCCAAGAGCTGCAGCTGGTTTCAAACTGCAAACCTTCCGCAAGCTGGACAGCTATTCATACTAGCTGTTGAATCAAGCCCAAAAGGACAAATCCAGAGCCCTAAAAACGTAGGCCAAACCACTCAAACTGTGGTAATGGGTCACTAAGCCCTCCAACCCTCCACCGCGTGGGGGAGGAACTCTAGGATCTGATAATATCAGAAGTCAGTTAGAGAGACACAGGGGAGACTCCACTGACCCGGTCATCTATGACTGAAGGCTATAAGGACTGAAACAATATTTCCCGCCTCACGGACCCACAGGTCCTCCCGAATGCTTAGTTGAAACATGTAAAACAATGATAACCTGAGCACTCGGTGCTTCTACCGAACCAGCCGAGCAGAACATTGCCACGTGTCTGAACAGCCACAAGCCAGAACAAACCTAACAGGACCAGCCTGCACTCAGGGTGCTAACCGGCAAGCTGCATAAATCCTACCTCAGAGGGGAAGAAAGGAAAACAGACATTTTTAACATAGGACTAACATGTCCAAAACAACCTCCGAAGAAGTAATAAAGAGTATCGATCCCAGAAGTTTCCCGAGGCGATAACAATAACAACAACAAAATAAAAGACATCCTATCAGATACAAACAAAATATAAGGCAACCGGAAGGTTAATGCCCAAGAAGACGCAGGCCTACCCACCAGCCAAACGGAGCCCTAATCTTCCATAAACTGGGAAAGATCTCAAGAAATAACAATCAGGAGATTACATCATCCCCACATGTCTAATGAGGTGCACCATTTGGATTAGCAGACTGAAAATCCCTGTATCCGAGGGTCATTTAATAACTGAAAAACATGTCTGAGCAATACGCGAAGATGCGCAATCCTGTAACGAAAGGCACAACACTCAGGGACAGCTACACCCACAGGGAACTGTAGAGGCCCTCCCCAAGGCGGAAGACCCGGGACAATAAGGCACGAGCACATTTGCAAATAAACGCCTGGACTCTGCAGACGAATAATCGCCAACATTATGTGGGAGCGGAAAAGTGCTGCAACCTCCGGGGGGAACAAGCCACCCTGCATGGAGGAATAATCATAAACTGGGTTACCCATGTAGAAGTATGGTTTGGTAGGGAACTTGCCTCTCGGAGGATCGGACCCCCAGAGGCTAAGCTGTCCCTTGATTCCCCAAGCCCGAGGAACAATGCGCTCTCATATGGCATATGGAACATAACTGGTTGACATGTGTCAATGAGGCCAATCTGAATTCGTCACCAGACACAGAATCTGAATCTGAAATTAAAATAGTCTCAGTATCAGAGTCCTCCATAACTAGATAGAGGATATAAAATATGGACTAAAGTAGTAAAATTAAAACGGCACCTTACACCCACAATGGCTGGGGCACTCACCACCTCCTATGACCAGACTCCTGCGGACTAGAATTTTTCCTTCGCCACACAGTCGGGAATGCGGAAATAGAAGACGGAGCGTAACCACGCCCGACCACACGGTGAACCGTACAGTCCAGAAAAAGCGCGCCCAACCAAAAGGTTGCGTCCCATCCAAAGGCCTCAATGCTCCAAACCACAAGCCCAGTAAACATCACACATAAGCAGGTTGAATCACATAACAAACATGATTATAACCCCTCATGTTCAATAACCAGGAGATATTAACCCTTGATTCCAAGATACTAAAGGAGACTCATTAACCTTATGTTAAGTTAGACCCGCAAGGTGGTAGCCTCTCGGGAAAACATTTGTATTACAGTACATTCATGAAGAAAGTAAAATGAAACAATCTTACTGGAATCTATGCCGTGGAACAGGAACACGGCCCTTCGAATGTGACGGATAGTAGCATCGCCTCCGTCATGGACTTGAGAGAAGAAAACAGGCAGCAGAGCAAAGTTCGACAACGCCGATTGCTTGATGAGCTGTTAACATGAGTCGGGATGGTTTCGCAGAAAGACTCTCCCTGCATCTCCGGACTCTAACTTTCATCCAAGCCCTCACTGAGAGACTGACAGGATTACTTGCCGAAGAGTACTACCCTCCATAAGAAATAAAATACATTCTGACACTTCTCTGCCAACCTCCTGGGACGAAAGGCAAAGAATGACTGGGGGATGAGGGGAGTGGGAGGAGTATTTAAGCCTTTGGCTGGGGTGTCTTTGCCTCCTCCTGGTGGCCAGGTTCTTATTTCCCAAAAGTAATTAATGCAGCTGTGGACTCTTTCCATTTAAGAAGAAAACAGGGTGAGTTGGCCCCATTAGGGGCATAGTAAATCAGCCCCATTCGGGGCATAATAAAACTGCCACATAGTGTCCTCCAGATAATACTGGGTTCATTATCCTCCTTTAGGGAGCTGAACAGTTTGATTGATAGGGTAATCCAATCTTGGTATCATGTGCATAGAACTGTTCTTTCAGACAGTCCCCTGAACCGAGCTTGCCGCTTGAGGTGTATAAGGACTGTTGATTCCATTGCAATAAAGGCTAACAATGATGAAGACACATACAGTTTCCATCCACTTTCAAGGCTGAGTTTGTTAACTACTTGGCGTACTATCGCACCACAGGACTTTGTTTTGTTTGCTAAAATAGATGGTCGGCTGTCGAGGGGACACTATGTGCAGAATTATATAAGATTATTTTGTGGGTTTACTGGCCCTTTAAGATAATGCAATGTTCGTCACATAGCAGAATATGTTCTATTTATTCATAAATAAATATTTCTATCTGCTGTGTTTTTTGGTAAAATATATATACCTATATATATAGGGAGGAAGAGGATAGTGTCCCCGAAATGTCACATGGATTAAAAGTCAAAGTTTAAAAAACTAGCGATTGCCTCACTTCATTACTTCATACATATATATATATATATATATATATATATAAGAATATCAATTTAAAAATACTTAGAACATATTCCCCTAGCATTAGAATGTGAAATGTTTACATTAAACACATAGTTAAACACTTTGATAAATATGAATACTGCATAAATATGATTTTACGTGTTTTCAGCTACTTGACAGCAAAGGGCTCCAATGCACTTACATATACATATACATATTTAGCTATGTCTATGTACGTATCTCTATGTTAAAGCCATTTGCATGCCTTAGACCTCATATTTTTGAGCCCTTATAACGTTTTATTGCAATTTTTTAAAATGAATTTTTATTAGACAGTGTTATGGTGAGTGTAACTGCACTTTTAAATGTATTTTTGTATGTGTTTTGTACAACTTTTTAGTTGAGTGTAACAGTTAACCATAGCTCTGAAGTTGAGCTATTGCGGCACACATTAAATTAAATTCCGCTTGAGCAAAAACATTTACTTTCAACCTGTAATACGTGTGCTACTTCCGACGTGCGCAAAGAGCCGCAATAAACCCCTTTTTACTTGTGCGCCACTCGTAATCTAGCCTTAAAATGCATAACTTCAATAGATCAAGACAAATAGGACTGTACAATAATAATGAACTACATGTAAATGTATAGGGCTCCAATTACCAAGCAGCGATTGCGGCTTCGAAGGCCTGCCATTTTAGGCTTGTAGTGGTCAGCGGGCATGTCCGCCCAACATTTAATAAATGGAGCCCATTATCTCTAGAATCAATACAGATTTAAATTGATTTCTGCATAGAACATGACAAAAAAGCCCCCCGATACCGTACCTTCAGATCAGAGACATCTCGGTAGCATTGCTCAGAGCGGGTGTGATCTGATAGCTGCACGTTCCAGAAACATGGAAGCTGATGCACCAGGAAAGGGTTTTGCTTGATGACAGCATTGAAAATATCCTAGGAAGAGACAGAGAAGTCAGCTTGCTGCATGCTGAGGCGTCAACATCACTAGTATTTATTTGTTATGCTACTGCAATGAAAGATACTTTGATGTATCTATGCTGCACCTGGGGGTCAGCCCAAGCAAGTCACATTTGCTGTATTCCTGAATAACCTTTACTAGAAACATAGCAGAACATAAGAGAATTGCTGAACAAAGACTGAGGAACCTGACAGGGTCAGTAAACGGTCTTCAATAAATGTAGTGGGTGTTTTTATTGTACATTTACTGGAAGAGAGCAACAGAGCACAGAATTAGAGCGATGTTTACATAATAGAGTGATAGGCAAATTCACACAGCAAAAGTTTAACTATGAAACGGTCTCTAAGGGCAACAGGTTTCAAAGACAAAATTATTTTAGATATTTCAGTCAATCTACTTCATATTCTGTGAGTGAAATGTACACTGGTTGCTTCAACAGTTTATTTCTAAAAGTCAGTACCTGAACACACTCTTATCTTTATTAAAGGGACATTACAGACATAGCATATACCAGCAATTAAGTACTGCATTGTAAAAGTAATGCTTTAAAGTCATTTTACACTGTCATTTAGTTACCACACTTGAAGAGCCTGGTGGAATCCATGTTCCTGGTCTCCTTACATAGAGACATCTAAGGATATTAAAGTGAAGGTAAACTTTGATGAATGAAAGCCGTTTTTTAAAAATACTATTAAAAACAGGGGCACTTTCATTCATCAAAGTTTACAAAGCAGCCGTTTTGATTAAAAACTTACCTTTGTTTTTTTTCACAGCCAGAGCAGCTTCCCCCACCCGGAGAGCCTCTCTTCACACGTCATCAATGACTAATCCAGCTTCCTCCAATCATGGCTTTCCCCCTAGGGTAGTCATTGCCTGAGGCCATGCCGTGAATGGAGGAAGCTGGATTAGTCATTGATGATGTGTGAAGAGAGGCTCTCCGGGTGGGGGAAGCTGCTCTTGCTGTGAAAAAAACAAAGGTAAGTTTTTAATCAAAATGGCTGCCTTCTAAACTTTGATGAATGAAAGTGCCCCTGTTTTTAATAGTATTTTTTTTTTAAAAACGGGCTTTCATTCATTAAAGTTTACCTTCACTTTAACTTGTGCTCTGACCTAAGCACTGTGTATGATATCTTGTGTAAATGTCCAGTATTTACAACAATGTATAACATAGTTACAAACATTGTTTCAAACACTGGTGCAATATTGTATCTCTATGGTGCATCTATCTATCTATCTTTCTATCTATCTATTAGCAATTTTTATTCGTTCTCTTGCTATCTTTATTTTAAAAGCAAGAATGTAAGCTTAGGAGCCGTTCCATTTTTGGTTCAGCACCTGGGTTGTGCTTGCTGATTGGTAGCTAAACAATTATGTCCTAGATTACAAGCGCAGCGCTATTGATAGAGCAGGGTGCAGGCTACTCTAGGATCAGCACAATATGAGTATACTAAAACAAAGTGAATATTTTCTTTGTTTTGTTTTTTTAAATAGCAATACTTCACAACTTCACATGCCTATGCGCTTTACTTAGAAGAAAATTTTACTTTTATTTTTAAATATATATCTATATATAACTATATATACAATATATAGATATTTATAGCTCTATATATTGTATATAGATATATATATTTCATTTATACATACACTGTATATATAGATAGATAGATTAAAATTAAATATAACATTTTCTTATTAGAGAACATAGGTATTTGAAATATTTCTTAAAGCAGCTTCAGCTTTTGTGCTGTTTTCCTACCGCAAATTTAGGTTATCGCTTAACCCTTTGAGTGCTAATGACGGCTCTGAGCCGTCTCAGAGTTTCCCACTCTGGTGCTAATGACAGCTCAGAGCCATCACTATCACTCTACCACCTTGAGGGAGATCAGGGGGCCCCCACCCGCTCCTACCCCGGTGATCATGCCTGTAGAGTGACAGGCATCGCCGGGGGTTCCCGTTTTGCATGGTGACGTCATGCGCAATAAAGTGATGACGTCACCGTGCAACTTTATTTATACTTAACAATGTTAAGTATAGGAACAGGGGGCATGCTGCTTAGAAGCCTGTATCTCAGGTATCTAAGCAGCTACAGACCCCCAAGGCCCACCATTGGAAAGATAATCACCTAACCTTTCCAACAGACTTGGGGGTCTGAAAAAAAAAAAGTTAAAACATTTTTGTTCAAAAAAAAAAAACCTTTAAAAATCTTAGCACCCAGGTGGGAAAGTGCTTAGCACTCAAAGGGTTAAATTAATGCCAGAAGAGGCTTTTGTAGTGTGTCTCATAGAAGTCAATGATGAAAGGGAGAACCGACCTCCAGATTTTAGTGTGCCTGAGGCTTTCACTTGTGCGTTAACGTTTTACTTTCAACTTGTAATTCGAACCCAAGAATAGTAGAGCTACTGATTAAACGTCAGCACTGTTAGCGCTCAATAAAGCTAATATTTTGCACTCCACTTGTAATCTCTGCCTATATATTTTTCCTGCGGTTTTTAATAGTTTAAAGTTTTGTTTTGATTACATCACTGGCTGAAGTGTGGGAGATAATTTGTTTAGATATTTAATTAAAGATCATAAGTTAAAGACCCTATCTTATTTGGTTAGGTAAATTTAACCAATACTAATTCTCGGCCATCTTGACTTGAGCATATCTTCTGTATATCTTAACAACTATATATTGTCCAAGAGTTTTTTTAATGATTTGAATAAAGTTTTTTTTTATTTCAATTACATCAATGGATGAACTGTGGAAGATTGTTTATTAAGAGATTTCATTATGAATCATAACAGAGAGCAATATTAAGTCTCATAATAATTAATGAATATACAATACATTTTGAATACATTTCAGATACATATGGCTCAGTGTAGCCAATTCTGGCCATGAAGCTCTTTATTATGCATATCATTTTCTATCTTGAAAATAAGTTCACATTAAAGGATTACTTTCTGTTACAATTTTTAAGCCAAACAACTAACATATTAAAGTTAATAAACATTAATTAAAATCTACTGACCTATATTTTATCCAAAACAAAGTTTCATAACGTTATAAAAGTTACATCTTTTATTCCCCGATGATGTCACGTTATCCTGCCCACTATTTTCAGCACTGAGTGTTCAAAATACTTAAACCAATGAAATTGTGTTTAAAGCGCCATTTTGAAACCTAGGTATTGTAAACGGATTGGTACAGAGCAAAGGATACCCACGGAGTGAGTTTGGAAAACAATTAAATTTGCAGACAAGATTTCTGATATATGGTAGAGATATGTTAATGAAATGCTATTGATAAAAAGCGTATTTGGGGTAGTTAGTTAGTAACAGGCATAGAAAATATTTTCTTACAGTGGCCCTTTAAATATTTACTTTTACTTAATGCTCTTACGGTGTTATCTAAACCAAACACTGAATATAACTTTCACAGCAAAATATTAGAGGTTATATGAATTGCAAGGCTTGAGACTTGAATACAAACCTTTTTTTTAGCCAAGCGCCACATCCTATATGAAACCATTTGCCTGAATGGTGTGTGTTTGGTGCTGAAAAAGCTGTAATCAATTCAATTATTCATTAAAGTTATCAAATTAGCACGAGTGTTATCATTTCTTTCTGTGAAGATAATTAGTTATATATAACAAATATTTACATATTATTATGCTCATTTACCTGATCAGCAAGGGAGGTAGATAACATGCTCATGAGTTCCCGCTCAGCTGTGAGACGCCACATTTGCTCCCACTTCATTTTCCGCAATTTATCCAGAAGCAGTAAGATCACACCTGGAGAAGGACACAAGGACATAAGTTATTAATGAGGAGTCAGCCCAGACACTTGCAATCTTAAAAAATTCCCACAACCTATTGTGTTTTTTAAGGTAAACTGAAGAAGCTACTAAATATCTGAGCAAATCAAAGAGACTGGACATTTTAAAACTTAAATAATCATTTTAAAAACAAGCGTTACAAAGTAGCATTCCTCTTAACGAGCAGAGTCTGGTTCTTCAAAGGTGGAATCAAGTGATCCTGCAGCAGAATCAAGTGATCTGGAGGGATAAATGAAGAAAGGGAGAAAGAAAAGCACAAAAGGGCTCTTGATTTGGAAGAATTCTAAAAAATAAAATGAGAAGTAAACGTAATGAATCTGTATGGATTTAAATTATAGAAGAACTACCATTGGTGCAGCAGGTGCAGTTGCAACAGGTTCCAAGTCCTGGGGGCCCATAGGAGCCAGTCTATACATAATTGTGTGCCATTATATGTGTATAGCTATCTGTCGCCATTATACTGTCCAGCATACTCATATTTATACAGATCAGTGTATTCATTAGGGTATCGAGTAAAGAAACTCACATCATTATAAAGCACAGTGTGCATGCTCATCATCAGTGTGTATGTATGTCTGTATATATATATATATATAGTGACGTGCAGTGAGGTCAGAGGCTGGTGAGGCACTAGATATGATACACCGGAGAAACACATGTAAAGAGGGCCGCAAGTATATATAGTATAGTATAGCAAGTATATTATATATATATAAGTCAAAATCATTATAAAGAGAAGTATGTATATTATTACTATTACCTATTACTGAGTTACTTTTTGAATTTGAGAAGACAATTTTGGGAAATAGCTTTCTTGATAGGCAAATTACTGATATTGCTGGATGACTGAATGATTCCGTTTTAGTTTCTACCAAACATTTTCTATAACAAAAGCAAAACTTCTTCTAAGCAGCGGTTAAGGTGATAATATTACATGCTCTAATTTGTTAGAGCATTTTATTACTAGCGACGCTTCTATGTGCTTAACTTCTGCAAATGGGGTTAAACACTTAGTTAAAGAACAGCTCGGTTGCCGCAGAGCACTGTAGGTCCTGAGTGGAAACTGCTGATGATCTAATCAGCAGTGCTAATCGCACAACTAGGTCATAAGAAAAGAATAGAAACTTGCATGTTTATCAAGGTGATTCAGAAAGCTAAGTAGTGCAATAAAAAATAAATAATTCAGCATTTCTGAAAACAAACAAAAAACTGAGCATTTCCATTAGAATTAACAACATGGAGACAAGTACGAGCAGATGCCAGTCTGGCTTATTCTGCGTTTGGCAGCAAAAGTTTACTCTTGTCTTCTTGCAACTTAGTTAGACAAGAGAATCATCTCTTTCAAATAAATGGTCACGTGACCCTCTGGTTATAATGTGAAAAAGGCATTTACATATCACAATGGAGATAGATTAATAAGAGGGTTGGCTGAAACTGATCTCTCTCAAAGCCAAATAAATCCACACACCCACATTTGAATGCAGGGTAAAGTGGCCCTCTATAGGAGTCTTCATCAATTCCAATTGGGACCAACTTAAAGAGATACTCTGCACTGAAAGTGTCTGTCAGCAGCATCTAAACATGTAGTTATGTTTTGCCTGACAAAAAATAAGTAAAGCTGTTTACATTTAAAGTGCTCATCTGCTTATAGGTAATCTCTTCTAATTACAAGGGAGTATTAGCTGGAATTACTTACACCTAGATTTAGAGTTTTGCGTTAGAAGGGGTGCGTTAGCTACGCATGCTTTTTTTCCCCCGCACCTTTTAAATACCGCTGGTATTTAGAGTTCACAGAAGGGCTGCGTTAGGCTCCAAAAAGGGAGCGTAGAGCATATTTACCGCCACTGCAACTCTAAATACCAGCGGTGCTTACGGACGCGGCCAGCTTCAAAAACGTGCTCGTACACGATTCCCCCATAGGAAACAATGGGGCCATTTGAGCTGAAAAAAACCTAACACCTGCAAAAAGGCAGCGTTCAGCTCCTAACGCAGCCCCATTGTTTCCTATGGGGAAACACTTCCTATGTCTGCACCTAACACCCTAACATGAACCCCGAGTCTAAACACCCCTAACCTTACACTTATTAACCCCTAATCTGCCAACCCCGCTATCGCTGACCCCTGCATTTTATTATTAACCCCTAATCTGCCGCTCCGTACACCGCCGCAACCTACATTATCCCTATGTACCCCTAATCTGCTGCCCCTAACACCGCCGACCCCTATATTATATTTATTAACCCCTAATCTGCCGCCCCCAACGTCGCCGCCACCTACCTACAATTATTAACCCCTATTCTGCCGACCGGACCTCACCGCTACTCTAATAAATGTATTAACCCCTAAAGCTAAGTCTAACCCTAACACCCCCCTAAGTTAAATATAATTTTTATCTAACGAAATAAATTAACTCTTATTAAATAAATTATTCCTATTTAAATCTAAATACTTACCTGTAAAATAAACCCTAATATAGCTACAATATAAAATATAATTATATTGTAGATATTTTAGGATTAATATTTATTTTACAGGTAACTTTGTATTTATTTTAACCAGGTACAATAGCTATTAAATAGTTAATAACTATTTAATAGCTACCTAGTTAAAATAATTACAAAATTACCTGTAAAATAAATCCTAACCTAAGTTACAATTAAACCTAACACTACACTATCAATAAATTAATTACAAAGAAATACCTACAAATAAATACAATTAAATAAACTAACTAAAGTACAAAAAATAAAAAAAGAACTAAGTTACAAAAAATATAAAAATAATTTACAAACATTATAAAAAGATTACAACAATTTTAAGCTAATTACACCTACTCTAAGCCCCCTAATAAAATAACAAAGCCACCCAAAATAAAAAAAATGCCCTATCCTATTCTAAAATAAAAATAGAAAAGCTCTTTTACCTTACCAGCCCTTAAAAGGGCCTTTTGCGGGGCATGCCCCAAAGAATTCTGCTCTTTTGCTTGTAAAAAAAAAATACAATACCCCCCCCAACATTACAACCCACCACCCACATACCCCTAATCTAACCCAAACCCCCCTTAAATAAACATAACACTAAGCCCCTGAAGATCTTCCTACCTTGTCTTCACCACGCCGGGTATCACCGATCTGTCCAGAGGAGGCTCTGAAGTCTTCATCCAAGACCAAGCGGGGGCTGAAGAGGTCCATCATCGGGCTGAAGAGGTCCATCATCCAGCTGAAGTCTTGATCCAAGCGGGGGCTGAAGAGATCCATCATCCGGCTGAAGTCTTCTATCAAGCGGCATCTTCAATCTTCTTTCTTCCGGATCCATCTTCATCCCGCCGACGCGGAACATCCATCCTGGCCAACGACTTCCCGACGAATGACGGTTCCTTTAAGGGACGTCATCCAAGATGGCGTCCCTTGAATTCCGATTGGCTGATAGGATTCTATCAGCCAATCGGAATTAAGGTAGGAAAATTCTGATTGGCTGATGGAATCAGCCAATCAGATTCAAGTTTAATCCGATTGGCTGATCCAATCAGCCAATCAGATTGAGCTCGCATTCTATTGGCTGTTCCGACGTTAGAAAGATCCCATTGAAAAGATAGGATACGCAAATGGCGTAAGGGGATCTGCGGTATGGAAAAGTTGCGGCTGCAAAGTAAGAATTAGACCCTTTCCAGACTGACTCTAAATACCTGGAGCCCCTAACGCTGGTTTTGACGGCTAACGCAGAACTCTAAATCTAGGAGTTATTAAGCAATGAACAACTACTTGGAATATATGCCTTATTCTTAGGGTTGTTAGGTGTCCACTATTTAATTAAACACTACAGTATTTTAACAGACTGGCAGCAAAATCTGCAGAAAATATTAGATACTTATATGTCTTTTAAAGGGACACTGAGCCCAAATGTTTTCTTTCGTGATTCAGATAGAGTATGCAATTTTAAGCAACTTTCTCATTTACTCCTATTATCAATTGTTCTTCATTCTCTTGCTATCTTTATTTGAAAATCAAGAATGTAACTTTAGAAGCCGGCTCATTTTTGATGCACAGCCTGGGTTGTGCTTGCTGATTGGACAGTACCAATAAACAAGTGCCGTCCAGTGTCTGAACCAAAATTTGTCTGGTTCCTCAGCTTAGATGCCTTCTTTTTCAAATAAAGATAGCAAGAGAGCAAAGAAAAATTGATAATAGGAGTAAATTAGTTGGTGCTCTACAAATAACCGATAATAATAATAATAAATTAGAAAGTTGCTTAAAATTGCATGCTCTATCTGAACCATGAAAGAAAAAAAATGGGTTCAGTGTCCCTTTAAGTTACTATATTGTTTAAAGGCTGCCTAGGCTTTCATTATTATTATTATTATCATCAGTTATTTGCTTAGCACTAACAGGTTCTGCAGCGATAAAGACGTGGGTCTAATATGCAAGGTGACAGTTATGGAAGACCTGCTAATAGTTTCACTGTTGTAAATCATCTCTCATGAAGGTAATCTACAAAGCAGCTAGGCTCCTAGGCTTAGATGCTAAGGGAGTTCAAGGGGATAGCTAAAAGAGGAGAGGGACTAAGATAGGAAAATGTTAGTGTAAGTATAATAGAGTCCTTAAGGAGTGCTTGAATGTTTGAAAGCTAGGGGGGAGATGTGTAGCGCAAGGCAGATAGTTCCACAAAATAGGGGCCAGTCTGGAGAAGTCTTGTAGATGGGAATGGGAGGAGGTAACAAGAGAGGAGGAGAAAAGAAGGTCATGAGCAGACCGAAGGGGACTGGAGAGTATCTGTAGACTAGGTTGGAGATATAGGATGGAACAGTGTTATTGAGAGCTTTAAAAGTTAGAGTCAGGATTTTATGTTTTATTCTGGAGGTTAGAGAAAGCCAGTGAAAGGACAGGCAGATAGGTGCAGCAGATGAGGAGCAACGTGTAAGGAAGCCTGGCAGAGGCATTTATTATGGATTTTAAGGGAGATACATGGCAGTTAGGGAGGCCGAAGAGGATGGAGTTGCAATAGTCAAGGCGGGAAATGATGAGAGAGTGGATTAAAGTCTTAGTTGTGTCTTGTGTGAGGAAGTAGCAAATTTTGGAGATGTTTTTAAGGTGGAGGTGGAAAGAATTGGCCAAAGACTGAATGTGGGGAGTGAAAGAGAGATCTGAGTCAAGTGTGACCCCAAGACAACGGGCATGCAGGGTTGGGGTAATGATGTTATTATTAACAGTTAGAGAGAGTTGGGGGGTAGGGATTTTGGAATAAGGAGGGAAAATAAGCAGCTCAGTTTTTAAGAGATTTAGCTTAAGGTAGTGAGAGGACATCCAGGATGAAATTTCAGAAAGACAGTTAGTGACACAAGTTAGTAAGGAAAGGGAAAGGTCTGGTGCAGAGATGTAGATTCAGATATTATCAGCATACAAATGGTATTGAAACCCATGGGACTGTATTAAGTAACCTAAGGATGATGTATAAATTGAGAAGAGGAGACCAAGGACAGAGCCTTGTGGTACCCCAACAGAAAGTGGTAAAGAGTTAGAGAATGTGTCAGAGAAGGTAACACTAAAGGTCAGGTTAGACAGGTAAGAAGAGAGCCACGAGAGAGCTGTGTCACAGATGCCAAAGGATTGGAGGGTTTAGAGCAAGAGAGTGTGGTCAACCATGTCAAAGGCTGCAGACAAATCAAGAAGGATTAACAAAAAAAGTGGCCTAATTAGGTCATTAGTAACCTTAAAGGGACATTATACAATCATTTTTTCTTTGCATAAATGTTTTGTAGATGATTTATTTATATAGCCCATAAAGTTTTTTTTTTTTTTTAAATGTATAGTTTTGCTTATTTTTAAAGAACATTGCACTGATTTTCAGACTCCTAACCAAGCCCCAAAGTTTTATGAGAATACCATCAGCTACCTAATCCAGCTTGCTCCTGTTTGTGTAAAGGGTCTTTTCATATGCAAAAGACGGGGGAGTGTCCTTTTTCCCACTTGCAGTGGGATTTCCAGCTACATTTTCAACAGAGCTAAACTGAGAGCTTCTAAGTAAGTTTTTTTAATTGAAAAGATTTTTATTGAATTTTCCTTCTTAATTACATAACAAAGTAGATGCAAATGTTACATCAACATAACTTGAAACACATTGAGGTATATCTCGGCAGGTCGGCATGTCATATAAACATCAATATATTTTACCGTACAGTTCAGGTCACATTGTAAACCAATACTCATTAAGCAATAAGTACTCTCAGAAACTTAGGTTGTTAACTAACAACTCTGGCTTCAGAAAACATAATCCATGGTTCCCAGACAGAAAAACTGTTCTTCAGTGTCAAGCATGTTAGCTGCATTATTACTCATTTGGTAGTAGTAACCAATCTTATTTAGAATAATCTGAAAGTTAGGGATCTCAACTTTCCAATACTGGGCTATTGTTAATCTTACTATAGTAAAGATGGTAAAAATAAACTTGTTTTGTGCCCTATTAAACCCTGGAATAGGCTCATGCAGAAGGGCTTGACAGGCCGACACTCTTAAAGTGCGTCCAAAAATGTTGCCAAATAGACTAAAGGTTTGTGACCAGATATTTGCTACCCGTGGGCAGTCCCACCACATGTGCGAATAAGTACCTAGCTCATCACACCCTCTTAGACATTTTCTACTACCTATCTCCAATTTATGTAATCTCGAGGGGTGAAAATACCAACGAAAAGCAGTCTTCATGTAATTTTCTTTTAAATGAGCGCATATGGAGAAGGAGGGTCCCCTAAACACAACCTCATTCCATTTTTCTAAAGACCAATTAAATTTAAATTCTTCTTCACACTTTTGCATAAAGGGAAGCTTATGGGTCATTGGTGGAGAGTTAAAAATGGCATACAGTCCAGTAATGGTCCCTCTCATTCTCTGTCCGGCTAAGCAAATTTGCTCTAAGTATGTGGTGTTCCCTTTGTATGAGTTACCTATCACTTCGCAGACTCTTGCCTTCAACTGAAGATATTGATACCAACTGGGTCTATCCTGTTCATTAAGGCTAGCATATGTGTGTTAAAGTCCATAAAGTTCTGTCCCCTTAAGGTGTCAGCTATTCTGTACAGCCCCCTATTGGCCCACTTATTCTGAAGCCCCATGTCAAGTGTAGTAAAAAGCGTTATTAATGGCATTGCCTTAGAAGTATCTGAGATTAGCTTAAATTTAATAGACAAAGAGTCTCATAGCGAGATGGAGTGTGCTACTGCTGTAAAAGTTTTCCATATATTAGGCCTATGAGTTCTACAGTATTAGTCCATAAAAGTTTATAAATTGGCTCCACCCCAACCATATCTGACTCCAGTTGTACCCACTGAATATTATCAACCTTGTTATGCCATAACGCAGTCTGAGCCACACGGGTCGCATGGTAATACGCTAGAAAATCTGGCAATCCCATCCCTCCCCCTCTTCTACTTCTGCAGAGAGTTTGTCTATTAGTTCTTGCTCTTTTACCTTGCCAAATAAACGAAATTACATACTTCTGGAGTTGTGTGAGCGTTTTTGATGGCACAGAGACTGGTAAGCATCTAAATAGGTATAATATTTTTGGGAGAATTGTCATTTTAATTCCAATTATTCTGCCATATAGCGAAATTTTCAACTTTTCCCATTTCTGTAGTAAGTTTTTAATCTATGATATCAAAGGCGTGTAGTTTAATTGATACAGATCTTCAGTCCTATTTGTAAGTATCACCCCTAAATATCTCATGCCCTTCTCAGCCCATGAGAAAGAGAAATTAATCTCCATGAGTTTTTTAGTGTGTGCTGGTAGATTTACACTAATAGCTTCACACTTATCATTGTTGATTTTATAACCTGATATTGCTGCAAACTTATCTATAGTGGAATACAGTAATGGAAGAGAAATAAGTGGCTTTGTGAGCGAAAGAATAATGTCATCTGCAAAAAGACTGATTTTATATTCTTTTGCCTTTATATGTATGCCTGTAATGTCTACATTACTTCTGATGCTGGCTGCTAAAGGTTCGATACACAGGGCAAATAGAAGCGGGGAAAGAGGGCATCCCTGTCTAGTACCATTTGCAATTTCAATGGGTCCTGATTTATACCCTGCAATTTTAACAAATGCTGAGGGATGAGAGTATATCGTGGCGATCGCTTTTCTAAAGTTTCCCGTTATGCCAAATGCTTCTAATACCTTATCGAGGTAGTCCCAGTAAATACGGTCAAATGCCTTCTCTGCGTCCAAGGAAAGGAACAGAGAAGGCATCCCTTTAACCGACGCAAGATTAATCAAATCAATCACCTTTCTCACATTATCCGTGGCCTCCCTACTCGCTATGAACCCCACCTGATCCAGATGGACTAGTTTAGGCATTAGTTTGTTGAGTCTGGTGGCTAAAAATTTTAGAGAAAATCTTTATGTCTTGATTAATTAAAGATATGGGCCGATAATTTTTGCAGTGCTGCTTATTTTTGCCCGGCTTCGGAATTACTGAAATTCGAGCTAGTAGGAATTCTTTCGGGATATATCCCCCTTTTAACATATGGTTAAAGGTGTTCACTAATAAGGGGCCTAATTCGTCTAGAAATGTCTTATAAAAAATACCAGTGTATCCATCCAGACCAGGTGCTTTATTGATTTTCAGGTGTTTGATTGTTTGTCTAATTTCAGCTAGTGTGATAGATGCGTTTAGCCCATCTACATCATCTGCGTCAAGCTTAGGCATATTGTCATGGCCCAAAAATTCCTGGTAGTTTTCAAATTGTCGGGGATTCCTGTCTCCCCGAGGGAGTGCATATAATGATTGGTAATATGATGCAAAGGTATCTGCTATAATTTGAGGATGGTTAGTGGTAGAACCATCTGGCTTCTGCAACTGAGGGACCGTTGTGAGCCTTGTCATATCTTTCAGCCTACAAGCCAACATTCTGTCAGGCTTGTTAGCGTGAATGAAATATTGTGTATCAATAAGTTTTAAGGATCTAGATGCTTCCTGGGACAACAATTTATCTAGTTCCTCCCTTTTACTATTTAGCCTTTTAAGTGCATTTGCGCTTTGAGTGGTGCAGTGAAGATTGTGTAGTTGCTTAATTTCTTCCTTTAGCCTCTCACCATACGCATGTGCCGCTTTTAATTTGGAGCTAGATTCTCTAATTAATATGCCTCTTGTAAAGGCCTTAAAGGGACATTATACACTCATTTTTTCTTTGCATAAATGTTTTGTAGATGATCTATTTATATAGCCCATAAAGTTTTTTTTTTAAATAAATGTATAGTTTTGCTTATTTTTAAATAACATTGCTCTGATTTTCAGACTCCTAACCAAGCCCCAAAGTTTTATGTGAATACGGTCAGCTACCTTCTCCAGCTTGCTGCTGTTTGTATAAAGGGTCTTTTCATATGCAAAAGAAGGGGGAGGGGGGGGGGGGTCTTATTTGCCACTTGCAGTGGGCTTTCCAGCTACCTTTTCAACAGAGCCAAACTGACAGCTTCTAAGTAAGTTTTTAAATAGTTTTATACTGGATTTTTATATCAGTATCTGTGCATCTTATTCTTTATAGTAGTGTCTATTACATGCAGTTATATGAAAATGAGTGTATACTGTCCCTTTAAGCGCCCCCCACACATAGGAAGGATTTTCTACTGACTGTTGATTAGAGCCAATAAAAACTCCAATATCCCTTCTTAAAAACTCTAAGAACAATTTATCTTTGAATAGGGTAGGGTTCAAATGCCAACTCTTGTTTCTAAGCGGGTCTATTAAGCCTGAAAGTGTCGTCAAAACCACATTATGGTCTGACCAGGTGCTAACTATTATGTCTGATTTCATAATTAAAGGTGCTAATATTTGGCTCACAAGAATATGGTCAATTCGTGAGTAAACCTTATGGGCTGAGGAATAAAAGGTATAGTCCCTATTATTTCCATTTTGAACTCTCCAGATATCTAATAGGTTGTGATCTAACAAAAAATGATACAGTACTTTTCTAAATTTCTGTGTTTGAGAAGCTGATCTCGTCCCTGATCTGTCCATATCGGGGTCTACCACCGTGTTAAAATCTCCCCCAATGATTAGCCTATACTGTTTCCAGTACGTTAGTAACTTACTGAGTTTAGCTAAGAACGGGGCCTGAGATTCATTAGGAGCATAGATATTACCTATTACCACTGGGGTGTCATAGATTTTACCTCTGAGAATTATGTATCTACCCTGTGTATCTATAAAAGACTCTTCCTCCTGGAAATTGATACTATTGTGCATAAGTATAGAGACACCACACTTTTTCTTACTACAAGTGGCGTGATACTGTAATGAATAAGCTCTGTCCCAGTATTTAGGGGTTGTTGTCTTGGTGAAATGTGTCTCCTGCATGAAAATAATGTGTGCCCCTAGGGATTTATTCATTCTAATGGCTTTACGTCTTTTTACATTGGAATGAACACCTTTAACATTATGCGTAAGCACCTTAAGTGACATATGTGTAACGGTTAATATCTGCTTTCAACATGTGTACATTGCTATACATTTCTTTAAATAACCATAGTGCACCTCTCCCTAACAAGAGACGTGAACCTGCAAAAAATAAACAAGATAAGGATTGGACCCTAAACACATTATGATACATTCGGTACCTGAAAACCAATGACTTAAAAGACCTTGACCTGCCGAGGAAAAGACAATAAACATTGCCAACAAGAACATACAACTGTAGAACTGAATATAAAAACAACATTATCTGTACCCCGTTATGTTTGAGAACATAACAAAATGATAACAAAAAAAAAACAGCCAGGAAAAAACCTGTAAGAAAACTGTTAGCGGACTCAGTGGGAAGGGAAAGGGGAAAGGAAAGACAAGGGGAAAGGTCCAGCAAGAGGTTTATCATGAAAAAAAAAAGTCAGCCAGAAACTCCAAGCTGAACCAGTGAACTGAATGGAGAATAATGTCATTAGCCACTCTTTATTGGTTTCTTCACTCATGAAGAATTAAAGTTGAAGTATCAAAAATGGATATCAAAAGTGTCCCCGACTGCTCTCTTCAGGTAGGACTCTCCTGATTTCTACTAGGCCGAGCATTTTTGCTGTTCTTGCCCATTCTTTCGTAATCGCTTTACGTTGAGGCTTTGGGGAAGAGGACTCTGCTTCGTTTACTTTCTCAAGCTTTAGTTTCTCCAAGATGCTTTGCCCCTCTGAGAGAGATGAACAAGAGTATAACGACTACTCATACATGAAAATAAGCTTGAATGGGAAACCCCAACGATATTTGATCTGTGCCTTAATTAACACTGAAACCACTGGTTTAAGCGCTCTCCTTCTCCTGAGGGTAGTTGGCGAAAGATCTGTGAAAAGCTGCAAGGCATGTCCTTCAAATGTTATTCTAGGAACATTGCGTACTGCTTGCATGAGTTGGTCCTTGATATGATAATAATGTAACTTGGTGATCACATCTCTTGCTGTCGCTGTTGTAGGTGGTCTGGCCAGTGCTCTGTCCATCAGAAACAATGAAGGATCTGTATCCGGCACTAATTGTTGAAATATTTTTAGCAATGTATCCGGTAAGTTGTTGTATGATTCTGGCAGATTTCGGATTCTAATATTGGATCTTCTGGATCTGTTCTCCAGATCCTCTAGTGCATCCTCCAACTTCTGTATTTGCTCCTGCTGTGTTTGTATAGTGTTTTGCAAATTAGGTATTTCTTCTGCAATATCGTCCATTTTATCCTCCAAAGTTGCCTTCCTATCTCCAATTTCTGATATATCTTGTTTTAATTCTGAGAGAGCTGCCCTCATCTCTTCCTTAAACATTTGCTTAATCTGTAATAGGAGATCACTACTCTGTGAACCCCCCTCTGCAGCTGTATGGGGGCTTTTTGGGGAGGATGGTTGGGAATCTGCGTTTACAGATAGTTCCCCAGCACTTTGTTTTTTTTTCAGTTGAGATCTAGAGAGACAGTCTTTGACTGATTGATTTCTTCCCTTCATCATGGTAAACTAGCGAGATTACAGTAGATAACACAAACTGGAAATCAATAATTATTGACAAAGCACTGGCAGACCACAATATTTAGGGCAGTTATAAGAAATGCATAGGAAAGGGTTCCCACTCAGTCCGCTTGTAGAATATGCCTTTAATTCAGCTTCATGTCAATATGTTGAGCAGGTTGGAGCATATGAATCAGTATATACCTAGAGGGTGCCAGTTTTTGAGGCTTATTGAATGTTGCTCCCTTGGTATCCCAGGCCCGACCAACTCCTGTGGGGCCAGGAAGGGGCAACCAGTGTCTGTAAAGTCCTTTAACTGTAGCAAACACTCCTCTCAGGTATTGCAAGTTACTTAGGCTTGTCCTGCCATATAATCTCTCTCCCCGGGAGCTTTGTCCTCACAGGACGATAACGGAAGAAGGAATTGGGGATATGACCCACCACCACCGAGGATGGCAGGAAAGGGGGGGGGGGGGAGAAAAATCTAGTTGTTTGCAAAGTTCCAGGAACTCCAAGCTGCAGTATTGTGCTACGCTATAATGTTGCGCAAGCTATCAGATTAGCAGTCTTTTTAGTGAGAATATAAAAAGTTCTATTAGGTTAGCACTCCAAACACTATAAATATTCTTTCAAATTATTTGGGCTTTAATGATGAAGTGCTATGTACAGGACAGATAGAAAATGGCGACTTTCCCGCCACAAGCCCCTCTCCTGAATCCTCTTGCCACTTAGTCTATATAATAGTTATGATTTGCAAGTCCCCAGAACAAGCCAGCAGTCTCCCCAAGTGTATCCTAACTGTATTTCACCTCCAGGTGCTGTTAGAGAACCGCAGCTTAACTCTGTGATCTCTGAGCTGTTATGTCTTTTTTAATCAAAAATTGGGAATAAAAATAGTGGGTTCTTACCCCAATCCTCTGATGTATGTCCGGTGAAGCCCTTAGATCTGAAACACTCCAATTTTCTTCTTTTTTTTCGCCTGTGACGAACTTCGATCTGGGGTCCGGTGTAGGCCGCAGCCGTGGCTTTTCCTACTTTTTCTCTGGTTCTGTGAACCGGCCCGCTACGATCTTCCTTAAACTTCGCAAATGTTTGTGAAAAATGATCCTCCTCAATACACAGGTGCCCAAAGGTTGGGATTTGGACAGATTCTACTGAAAATATCACCTTTGTAGCTAATTCTTAGTATAATTTGAGCAGAGCTGCTGCAAACTGCTTCTGCTCCTGTTGCTGGCTCCTCCCTTTATATTTTTCTAAGTAAGTTTTTTACTGGATTTTTATATCCGTATCTGTGCATCTTATTCTTTATAGTAGTGTCTTATTGCATGCAGTTATATGAAAATGAGTGTATACTGTCCCTTTAATGGTTGCAGATTCTGTGGAGTGGGCGAAATCCAGATTGCAATGGAACAAAGAGGGAGCTTAATGTGAGGAAATGTGATAAATGTGTATATAAGAGCCTTTCCAGAAGTTTTAAGATGAGGGGGAGTAGGAAAATAGTAGTTGGATGGGGATGATGGATCAAAAGAAGATTTTTTGAGGACAGGTGAAATTAGTGCATGTTTAAGGGAGAGATTAAAAAATATGTGTGAGGATAGGAGTAAGAGTATGAGAGAGGGAGGGCAATAATTGTGAGGGGATGGGATCAAGGGGACAGGTAGTGAGATGAGAGGAGGATATAAGGGCAGAAACATCTTCCTCAGTAGTGAGAGCAAAAAAGCTGAGTCTGTGGCTTTGCAGGTTTTGGACATTGGTTATAGGTGGAGTGGTTGGAGACTGGTAGTGTGTTGAGAGATGATTTAGTTTCTGATGGAATCTATTTTGTTGGTGAAGTGGTTGGCAAAATCTTGAGCTGAGAGAGAAGTAGAAATAGGGGGTGGGTGGGTGGGGGTGAGTGGAGAAGGGTGTTCAAAGTGAAGAACAGATGTTTTGGGGTTTAAGAGATAAGAGTAGAGAAGAAGTCCTTTGATCTGATAAGTGTAAGTTACTCTTAGCGAAGGGGGCACATTTATTATTTATTACTTGCTATGTTACTGTCAGTCAGCCAAAGGGGGTTTAAAATTACTGCATTGTGTATTACTGGCAGCCAAAGGGTAACAAACGTCCAAGAAGTGGCAGCATAAGGAGAATTGTAACTATTTTTATTTGAAGATGATTATTATTTACAGATCCAGGGTACTGCAATGTGGTACAACGTCACCCCCAATTGTGCTAATATATTTATGAATGTTTATGTCTATAAACAACTTATCACTTCACAACGAAAAAAAAACAATGTGCTAGAGCGGCTAAATCCAAATGACATCCTTTATTGAATAAAAAGTATATATGATATACCAACGAGGGCTAAATACAACATTCAATCCAAAAAAGGTATTAAAAACAGTAGAGAGTAACACACATCCCCTCACACAGGACGCGTTTCGGGTTTCCCCGTACTATACAAATATTTGTATCTGCTTTTCATGAGAGTAGGAGTCCTATATTCGCCTTCTAAAAAAATGTTCTTGCTGTGAATGAATATGTAGATGATTTTCTATTGTTAATTTGTGGATTGTAGCAAATTAAGGCAATATAGAGTTAAAACATTTGAATGTTTTTAGCGCCACCTAGTGGTGGTGATGTATAAATAGATGGTGTGAACAGTGTGTAAAATAGTTTAATTAAGGGAGTAATCCTGAAACGTCGCTCTCTGTACATTGTGCTCTTCAATAAATTCTCCTTATGCTGCCACTTCATGGACGTTTGTTTATACTGTGAGGTTTTGTGGTTACCCTTTGTGGCTTGTATCAGTACCCCTAGTGCTGGGCTACTCTGTTTGTATTGAGTCAAAGGGTGACATCACTATTTTATTTTTTACTTGTAACTATAGGAGATAAAAATCACATCAGTTATTTTGTTTATATATATATATATATATATATATATACTTACAATGGTTTTGGATTGGGGTCTATGGTAATCCCACCAAACCTAAGTTTAAAGCTCAGTATGCAAAGAGTATACACATAGATCAATGACTGATAAATAAATCCTCATCATCTAGAAATGTGCTATACATTTTACTGGAATAGCTTTTTATTTTTAACTGTCATTCCACATTTTTGGACAGTTGTATAGGTTATTCCATGTCAAGTGGTCCAATTTTCAAACTCTTTACACCTGATTTCGCTCACTATACTTAATGGCCTTAAAGCAGACAGGTTACAAATCAAGGTTTTCAGTTTTTATCTCATGTAGTTTGTAAGTGCTTGAAATTTTCAAACATCCACAATTTTGTGGTGCAAGACTGTACACAAACCAAAATATTAGGATTAAAATGGTTCAATAAATCAAAGACTATTTTGTTTAGATCCAAACAAGTATTTGATATCTCACTTGAGGCAGGTAATGTGGACAAATATTTGAAAAATTATTTCTACAAAACATTCTGTAACATTTGAAAATTGTATCTATAAAATTACATAATACTTTTAAAAAGTTGACTGTTTTCTTGAAATAATTTAACTGAAACAGCTGATAACAGTTATGGTGTTTAAAGCAGCTGCCCCTCCCACTGAGAGGCTGATTTCTTCTGCTACTTTTTGGCCAAATAGCTTTTCTAAATATAAATATATATATATATATGGACGTTTGCACCAAATAGCCTCCCTCTACCCCAGCTGATGCGACCCTGCGGCGGCCCACCAGGAAATCCTCCAGTATGCTGGCCCTGACTGCAATATTAACATTTTCATTATAGGTGGTGCTTTTTTACAGGCAAAAGCAGCTGTTTCAAATAACAAAATAATGATAAAGTAGCTATTTGTAAACAGTTTAATAGCTTCAAGTAGGTAAAATGGATCATTTTTAAAAAAAATTAAAACTCTTCTGAATCAAAAACATATTTTATTGTGAATGTTTTGTCATTCCAGATTTGGGCTCCATTGTTACAGAACTATACTTCTGTAGATAAAAATAAAAGATTACAGTACGGTAATTTGCATGTGATTACTAAGCGTAAAATGACCTGTAGGTGTTTCCGTGTTTAAAACTTTCATGGCCAAAGGAAAAAAATTAAATTATGCTTACCTGATAATTTTATTTTCTTCTAACGGGAAGAGTCCACAGCTGCATTCATTCCTTTTGGGAATTCAGAACCTGGCCACCAGGAGGAGGCAAACACACCCAGGCAAAGGCTTAAATACATCCCCCACTTCCCTCATCCCCCAGTCATTTTGCCAAGGGAACAAGGAACAGTAGGAGAAATATCAGGGTGAAAAAGGTGCTAGAAGAAGAAACCAAATCACAGCCGCCACATTGTTAAATGAGTGTGGGGAGTTGTGGACTCTTCCCATCAGAAGAAAAGAAAATTATCAGGTAAACATAATTTAAATTTTTCTTCCTAAACGGGAAGAGTCCACAGCTGCATTCATTACTTTTGGGAAAACAATACCCAAGATATAGAGGAGACTGAATGCAAACAAAGGGCGGGTACAGAATGCGGCTCCTTCGGAGGGCACCACAGCCTGAAATTACCCATAAAAAAATAAAAAAATAACTGCCCATCAGTTAATCAATCGGCATGCCGTGCTGGAGACCACTCAAAATCCTTAGATTCCACTGAGCACAATGCCTCCGAGGAGCCAAGTCCCGCAAGGCTCCAAAATCGCACAAATTTATCAGAAGGAAAGGCACCTCCACCTACCCCGAAGGGAAGAACGGAGTACCCAAAAGGAGATCCAAAGGACCAATGGCCCAAGACAAGCGAAACCAAGGTGGTTACAGGACAACCACCCAAGGAAAATAACTCTCTAAGAAATCAATCTCCCAAGAGACACTTCCAACCTATGAGAGAGCGATCGCGAGGAAGAACAAAATCCAACCTCAGATCCTCTGACAGAGCACCATATAACTAATGGTGCTCCAAAGAAGCCACAAATTCCCCACTGAACCCTAGTCTAGCAGACACAACCGCTAAAACTAGCCATATATTAGGTAGGAAACCCATATCAGGGCCGAAGGAAAATCCGCAGCCCACAGACAGGATGGAAAACTAACTGTCCCAAGGAAAAAGAGCTTACAGTGAAACACAGAACACAACTGACAAAACTTGCGAGTTGCAGCTCCAGGGCAGCAAGCTGACCCTAAGTCCTCAAGGGACCCCATCCCAAAGAGAGTGCTGAATTATCGATGGAAACTCACGCCAGGAAATCCAACCCCCAGACACATCCAACACCAGCAGCAATGCAACCAGTGGAGAAAGGAACACCCGTGACCCCCTCCCAGGGAGGATAGCAGGGTCAAAAGCAAGTACACGGTCAGACCCAAGAGAACAGACAGATCTCCCACCTCCCCTCCAGGGAACGGACCCAACCCAAAAAGGGGCTGGTAACACCCGCCTTAAGAAGAGCGGAGGTCCTAAGAGGAACTAACCCTTTGGAGAACCACTCTGACCAATTACTAGCAACTGCCACGATATAAGGCTTGCAAGCACACATACCAAGTGCAAGAAGATGCCGTTGGATTCAAACTGCAAAGCTTCCACTTGCTAGACAGCAAAAGCTAAACATCAGGCTACTACAGATGGCTCTACGTGCTCAAATTCCTCTAAGAAGGAACACTCCCAAAAAGGGAGATAGGGCACAGACTAGTACAAGAGCCAGCCCCCCTGACATTCCACATGCAAGGAGGCAAGAAAAGAATCCTCGAACGAGAAGATAAGGACCAACAGGGTCTCCATGGAAACTGTATACTTCCAAATCCTCCCCAAAAGACAAGAGCCAAGGGGACCACTTCCCCAGCCATAAGGCAAGGTGAAGAGACCAAAGAGAATGGTAAAACACTACCATTGAATAATAACCCAACGGTCAGTACTACCAGCTCAATTGAGACAAACAACCTTGAGCCAACCTTAATGCAAAAGTTGCCCCTGGCGACAACCGCAGATCCGGATTGGATGAGACTCTTAAGCGCTTGTGCTTAATTACCCAATAAGGAAAGATAGTCTTTCTATGTAGTTGGATTCAACGAGATCTATTTATTTTTAGAATTATAAATACATACAATAAAATTTAAAACAATAGAAATTGATTCTTAAAACAAATCTAACTGGTTGGCCAACCATACAGTGTGAATAAAATGATATAATATGTTTTCCAATCCCTGTTACTTAGTGTGTTATACAAACATATCTGTATATTTGAATTTTTGAATTTTGGTTTAATTGCAGATATTTTTTATGGATTTGATATAGTGGACTTGTGAAGAAGTATGGTATCCACAAAGAATATTCGCAATATTAATTCTTAATTACCATATTTACCATATTCGTTTGTTTAAAGCTGAACATACATAATTAAAATAGCGTCAATGGTATCAACAATATAATTAAAATAGCGTTAATGGTATCAACATTAGTAACAAATAATAAAAGTGAAACAAAAATAAAGTGATACAGTAAAAATCGTATAAGTTATGAAAGATAAAGTCTTTCTGCCGTGATCGTTAGAGTAATTGTTAATTGCTTTTTGTTAAAAGCGCTGTTGTTAAGTCCTCCGTGGGGATAGTATATGCGGGCGTGCTGCAACACGTTTTTGTCTAATTGCTATATATATTGCGATTATAAGTCACTGTTAAGTAGTTTTGGTTATCTGTCTGTATAACACACTAAGTAACAGGGATTGGAAAACATATTATATCATTTTATTCACACTGTATGGTTGGCCAACCAGTTAGATTTGTTTTAAGAATCAATTTCTATTGTTTTAAATTTTATTGTATGTATTTATAATTCTAAAAATAAATAGATCTCATTGAATCCAACTACATAGTAAGACTATCTTTCCTTATTGGGTAATTAAGCACAAGAGCTTAAGAGTCTCATCCAATCCAGATTTTACCCCCACTTTGAAGTTTGTGAGATTACTTCTTCGAAACTCCCTAGCTTTTACCCCCACAGCGCATAGTTTATTAACCCAACACACCAAGACAACCGCAGATCCACCTGAAATGCAGCAAACTAACCTTCAGGCCGATACCAAATCTCCAATGAGAGATAAAACCACCCCTCCTAAGGGTAAAGCGGACGTTCTAAACCCTAAAGCTTGAAACTGAACCGCCCAGGACCGAGTACAGTGACCCGGACCCCAAAAACTCAGACAAGAGACATGGCCCTAGGCCAGACCCCCCAAAACCAGGGATAGGCCTCAGAGAGGCATTCTAGGTAGCGCATTCCATACCTCGTGGCCTTGAACACTGGACCCTCGCAAGAGACTCAGACCAATATCATAGATGACATGTAGCCAGGCCCCAGGGATGGAAATTCGCACCTGTAGGTGGAGCAGAACCCTGGAACCTCCACTTGCAACCCCAGAAACCAAGAGCTCCTAGATGTTCTAGGGCAACACTCCAAGACCAAGGACCCCGGGGTTTACCAGAGACAGGTCTTTATAAAATGGAGACATACCACAGTAGCGGGATTCAACACGCCACCTTAACCATGTGGGCAACTAGGCGACCCACTAGGCTACACCGGCGAGCGTACTATGCCCCTTAGATGGAAAGTCACAGATCCTCACAGGATCAGCCTCCAAGAAAACCCTGTACCAGGATAACAGACAACCCCAGAAATCCCTCTGAGAAGTGGACCAGAGGCGGTTGCCAAGAAAAAAAAGGGGAGAAACCCAACCCCTGTGCTCCAATTTATGAGAGCATGCGAGAAACTAAAAAAAAGGGGGAGACAGACATACCCGAACTCCCGGACTCAGGTGACTAGACCACTCAAGAAGGGAGAACCAGTCCTCCCAACCTCAAGGAGTGCCTGCGAATAGGTCACAAGAAAAACAGACACCCGGAAAATACCAAGATTGAAAATCATTATCCAAACTGGTACCCCAACTGTCCCGCAGTCATCCCGACCTCCAAAGCCCTTGGGAATAGAGAACCTTGGTACCGAGGCCAAAAAAACCTCCAGGACCCACGAGGAGTCATAGATGGATCCCCACATAAGGGAGGGCAGAGGACCTATACAATCCCTCCGACACTCCATTCATCAAGGAAGAGGAGCAAGTTGACATATAAGAAAACAAAACAACTCCTCAATTAATGGATAAGTAAGCAACGAACGAACACTCCAACAAGTGAACGACTCAACACCCGACAAGATAACCGGCACCCCGGCACCACGTAGGTGACATGAACCCTAAGGAACAGCAGCTAGCGCCCGACCAGTACCTGCCTGGTACAAGGAACACCTAAAATGTCCAAGGTCCAAGAAAAATCGAAGCCCCAAAGGGATCAAAAACATAAACTATAATCATAACTTAGTTCTGATATATAAAACGTGCAGTTTCCAAAGAAGTGTGCACGTGACCACAAAATCGCAGGTATCAGTTCCAGAGAAGAAATTTTCCCAAACGGAAAATTATAGCAGACATGAGCTTCCAAAATATACCCTAACCAGATATAAATAATATGAAGGCGAACGCCCAAGGAAAATGGCACGCCAACGGCACGCCAACCAGACCAGCCGATTAGAGGCCCCATCCTCCCAAGCTCAGAACTGGAACAGATACTTAAAAGAAAAGAAAATTAGAGACGTTAAAGAGATTGTCTTCATCCCTACACGTCTAACACAGCTTGCCGTCTGGCACCGCAGACCGAGGATCCCTTGGCCCAGTAGGACTGGAATCCTCCAGCACTGCCAAAACATGCCTTAGTAGGACACGAAGACGTGCCAATCTATAACGGAAGGCAAAATGTTCCCCCGCTGGATAAATGGATGAGCCCGGCCCCAAGAGTGGGGCCCCTGAAGCCTCAGAGGCCATAGCTTCACCAGAAGGTCTAACTGACTCAGGCGATCCCACGCACGACGAACCCCGGTTAACAGAACAAGGACAGTATCTTAAAAACACTTCACTAGGAAGATATAAATGTGCCAGTGCCATAGATATGGCCATGCGGAACTGTGCTGTAACCTCAGGAGGAAACAAGCTGCCTTCCAGAGAAGGAGTAACGGCCCTAGGGACACCAGCTTGCGTAGTAAAGGAAGGTTCTGGGACACGCACCTCTGAAGACATAGAATCCTCAGGGACGGATGGCTCAGCAAACTCTTCGGGGAAGAGAGTACTCTAGAACGGCAATTGGAACATAACTGATGGGCATGGATAAACCTGGCCATTTCATACTCTTTGCAAGATGTATACTCCGAATCAGAGATATCCGCCTCCAAAAAATCAGAATCCTCCATAACTTGGAGATTGCAATTATGGAAAAACACTAACAGCACCTTACACCTCCAATGGCTGGGGCACTCACCACCTCCTGTTAACCAGACAACTAACGAACAGACTCTCTGCGTCGCTACTCGCTCAAGGTGTGGAAATGGAATACAAAGTAACCACACCTGGTCACAAGGTGCAACATTTAAGCCAAAAAAGTCCCTCGGACAGCGCAAACTGATGAAATAAAAGCCATTATGTCCGAATAGTCATGAGCCCAAGTATCACTACACAATAGCAGACAAAATCACATAGCAAACATGATTAAAGTCCCCTCCTGTTCAATAACCCTCCTCAGGAGATATTAACCCTTGATTCCATAAGATAAAGGAGTCCCACTGGGACCCTGACTTCTTTCGTTTAGCATTACATTCACATATCAAAATAAAATGAAAAGATCTTACCGGAATCTACGTTGTGGAACAGGAACACGGCCATTCAAGTGTGACAGATAGTAACCTCGCTTCTGACATGGACTTGAGTGAATAAAGGCAGGCAGTGAAACTCGTCAATGCTGATTGCACAGGAGCTGTTAATATGAGTCGGGATGCTTTTGCAGAAAGACTTTTCCTGTATCTCCAGACTCTAACTTTCACCCATGCTCTCACTGAGAGGCTGACAGGATTACTTAAAACTCCAGTCCCATTTCGAAGAGTAGTACCCTCCATGAGAGACTATCTTCAATCTTCTGACACTTCTCTGCCAACCCCCTGAGATGAAAGGCAAAGAATGACTGGGGGATGAGGGAAGTCGGGGAGATATTTAAGTCCTTGGCTCGGGTGTCTTTGCCTCCTCCTGGTGGCCAGGTTCTGAATTCCCAAAAGAAATGAATGCAGCTGTGGACTCTTCCCGTTTAAGAAGAAAATACAAGCAGACCTCTGCAGCACCCAGTATGTGAAGCATTTCCCTGCTACTATCATGAAATCTAAAATATTTGCAGAATAAAACTGACCACAAAGCTTCAGATGTGCAATAGATTTATAATAAGTTTGTTTTATCACTAGCGATAATGCCGAACATTCAGATATCAAGGCTAAAAAGTGTTGTATTCTACCATTTTAGATGCTGTAAATGCTTTAAACACACATAAAATTCTGTAATTCTTCAATTGTATTTGTTATTGCTCTTTTGCCGCACATTGGAGTTACACTGTAATCTAAAATAAAGAGAATTTGCTATTAAATCAGAATTCTGTTCAAAGTCACTTCCATTGAATTTCCTCCTTCTACAATTACCCTTGATGCTTTTTTAATGCTTTCTAGAAGCCTGAAATCCATTATCATTATCTGTATTCTAAAAGTTTATTATGCTACAAAACCTGTAATTCAGTATCATTAAAGCTTCACCAATTTCTTAGCTCAAATGTCAAAAAAATACATACAGTTGTATTAACTAAAATGTATCTACTACTGGAAATATTTCATGCAGCACTGAAAGAAAAAAAAATGATAAAGATACAATGAAGCTCTCTGTGGCAGTGAAATAGCATCTCACAGACATCACAGAACCAGCCCTTTTCATATTAAAGGGGCACTTTTTCTGTTTCAACATCACATACATTGTTAAAGATCTCTCCTAGTCTGTGACATCAACTCTCCCTCTATTATCATTCTATAACCCTGTTCCCACAAACCTCCATCTTTTTATCACCTGCCTAGCTTCTTTGACATATCAATACACTTTTTTACAATAGAAGAATAAAGTGATAGAATTATTCTTCCATTTTGTGAGGCACTTTCCACCTCCTAACTGTGCCATCTGTCTTTGTGAATACCCAGCAGCTTATACCCAGCTTCATATTGCAATGTATGATTTAAAAAGTAAAAAATAAAAACAACAAAAAAGAAACAAGAGTCAGGTAATTATTAACTCTTTCATGGCATGCATGCATTGTTCTAATCCATAAATGAGATTATGCATAGTTAGCAGTGCCAAGTGTTTTGCACTCTGCAGAAGTGTGAACTAATCCCTGCCTGTTCCAAAAGACTGCCTGGACCAATCAGATCCTTTTCTCAAGTCTACCCAGCCTGCCAGGAATTCCCATTAAACATTAAGGGCCAGATTCTCTAATGTTTGCTGGAATGAGCTCTCCGGAATGCAGAACCTCACAGGGGAGTGCAAATGTGACAGCACTCAGCACTGAAAGCTACATAATATAAACACATACATATAAAATTGCACTGCTATCAGTGTACTTTATCTTGCGAGCTAGCAGCAATTTTTGTAATTTCTGGTATGAGTTTATTTTCCTATTTTAAAAGGACACTGTATTAAATATATTTACTCCTTACATTAAATATTATTTTTTACCTGTGTACTTTAAAGGGACATGAAACCCATTTTTTTTTATTTAATGATTCAGATAGGGCAGGCAATTTTAAGCAACTTTCTAATTTACTCATATTATCAATTTGTCTTTGTTCTCTTGCTATATTTATTTAAAAAGCAGGAATGTGATGCATAGGAGCTGGCCCATTTTTGGTTGAGAACCTAGGTTATGCCTGCTTATTGGTGGGTAAATGTAAACCTCCAATAAGCAAGCGCTATCCATGGTGCTGAACCTAAAATGGGCTGGCTGCTAAGATTTACATTCCTGCTTTTAAAATGAAGATAGCAAGAGAACAAAGAAAAATTGATAATGGGAGTAAATTATAAAGTTGTTTAAAATTTCATGCTCTCTGAATCATGAAAGAAAAAATTTGAGTTCAGTGTCCCTTTAAATATGATATTTACTCCATACATTAAATAATATTTGTTTTCCTGTGTACTTTAAAGGGACATGAAACCCAAATTTTATATTTCATGCTTCATTTAGAGCTTTTACTGATATCTTTTGTTTAAAAGCTGGAATATAAGCTCAGGAGAGTGCACGTGTCTGGAGCACTATATGACAGCAGTTTTGCAAGGATGTTATCCATATTCATGATTACTAGATATCAGCACTAGTTTCTGCCATGAAGTGCTCCAGACGCCTATCTAAGTATCTCTTCAACAAAGAACACCATTTAAATGAAGCAAATGGGATATTAGAAGTAAATTGGAAACCTAGATTACGAGTTTTGCGGTATGGGTGAAAAAGCAGCGTTAAGGCTCATAACGCTGCTTTTTCACTACCGCTGGTATTACGAGTCTTGCAGGTTTAGGGGCACTGCACACTTTTTTGGCCGCAACGCAACGTAACTACCGCAGCTTTCAAAAAGTCATTTTTCAATGGGACTTCCATAGCGCCGGTATTATGAGTCTGCCTGGGAGGCCAAAAAGTGAGCGGCACACCCTATACCGCCAAGATTTATTCCGTAAACTGAAAGTCAGTAGTTATGAGTTTTACGTTACAACGCTGTAGCATAAAACTCATAACTAAAGTGCTAAAAAGTACACTAACACCCATAAACTACCTATTAACCCCTAAACCGAGGCCCTCCCGCATCGCAAACGCTAAAATAAAATTATTAACCCTTAATCTGCCACTCCGGACATTGCCGCCACTATAATAAACATATTAACCCCTAAACCGCCACACCCCCGCCTCACAAACACTATTTAAATATTATTAACCCCTAATCTGCTGTCCCTAACATCGCCGCAACCTACATTACAGTTATTATTCCCTAATCTGCCGCCCCCAACGTCGCCGCCACTATACTAAATTTATTAACCCCTAAACCTAAGTCTAACCCTAACCCCCCCTAACTTAAATATAAATATACATTTTATAAAAATAAATCTAAATAAAACTTACTATCATTACCTAAATAATTCCTATTTAAAACTAAATACTTACCTATAAAATAAACCCTAAACTAGCTACAATATAACTAATAATTACATTGTATCTAGCTTAGGGTTTATATTTATTTTACAGGCAACTTTGTATTTATTTTAACTAGGTAGAATAGTTACTAAATAGTTATTAACTATTTAATAACTACCTAGTTAAAATAAATACATATTTATCTGTAAAATAAACCTAACCTGAGTTACACTAACACCTAACCTTACACTACAATTAAATAAATTACATAAATTAAATACAATTACCTAAATTACAAAAAAAACCCACTAAATTACACAAAATAAAAAAAGAAATCAGATATTTAAACTAATTACACCTAATCTAATAGCCCTATCAAAATAAAAAAGCCCTCCCAAAATAAAAAAAAAACCCCTAGCCTAAACTACCAATAGCCCTTAAAAGGGCCTTTGCGGGGCATTGCCCCAAAGAAATCAGCTCTTTTACCCGTAATAAAAATCCTAATCTAAAAAACCTAAGATCCCCATTGCCCTGAAAAAGGCATTTGGATGGGCATTGCCCTTAAAATGGCATTTAGCTCTTTTTCAGCCCAAACCCCTAACCTAAAAATAAAACCCACCCAATAAACCCTTAAAAAACCTAACACTAACCCCCGAAGATCCACTTACAGTTTTGAAGACCGGACATCCATCCTCAACGAAGCCGGGAGAAGTCTTCATCCAAGCCGACAGAAGTGGTCCTCCAGACGGGCAGAAATCTTCATCCAGACGGCATCTTCAATCTTCATCCATCCGGCGCGGAGTGGCTCCATCTTCAAGACATCTGGTGTGGAGCATCCTCTTCTTACGACGGCGACTGAAGAATGAAGGTTCCTTTAAGGGACGTCATTCAAGATGGCGTCCCTTGAATTCCGATTAGCTGATAGAATTCTATCAGCCAATCGGAATTAAAGGTGAATAAATCCTATTGGCTGATGCAATCAGCCAATAGGATTGAGCTTAAATCCGATTGGCTGATCCAATCAGCCAATAGGATTGAGCTCGCATTCTATTGGCTGTTCCAAATAAATTTAGTATAATGGCGGCGACGTTGAGGGCGGCAGATTAGCGGTTAATAAATGTAGGTAGGTGGCGGCAATATTAGGGGCGGCAGATTAGGGGTTAATAATATTTAACTAGTGTTTGTGATGCGGGAGTGCGGCGGTTTAGGGGTTAATATGTTTATTATAGAGGCGGCAATGTCCGGAGCGGCAGATTAGGGGTTAATAAGTATAATGTAGGTGTCGGCGATGTCGGGGGCAGCAGATTAGGGGTGTTTAGACTCGGGGTTCATGTTAGGGTGTTTTGTGTAAACATACATTTTGTTTCCCCATAGGAATCAATGGGGCTGCATTACGGAGCTTTACGCTGCTTTTTTGCAGGTGTTAGTCTTTTTTTTAGCCGGCTCTCCCCATTGATGTCTATGGGGAAATCGTGCACGAGCATGTAAAACCAGCTCACCGCGGCTTTCAGCAGCGCTGGTATTGGAGTGCGGTATGGAGCTCAATTTTGCTCTATGCTCACTTTTTCCTGATAACCCCGGGTTTTTGTAAACCTGTAATACCAGCGATGTAGGGAAGTGAGCGGTGACAATAACGTGCAAGTTAGCACCGCACCTCTCATAACGCAAAACTCATAATCTAGCCGAAAGTTCTGTCTGATTCATGAAAGAAAATATTTGGATTTCATATCCCTAAAGGAAGAATTTTGCAGCATATTTTAAATTAATATTTTGCTGCCTCCTACAATTTCTAATGCACAATTTTTACTTTATTCTTTTATGCTTCACTCTTTAAAGGGACAGTCTTCTCCAGAATTTTTATTCTTTAATAAGATAGATAATCCCTTTATCACCCTTTACCAAGTCTGCATAACCAACACAGTTATATTAATATGATTTTTACCTCTGTGGTTACCTTGTATCTAAGCCTCTGTAGACTGCCCCCTTATTTCAGTTCTTTTGACAGACTTGCATTTTAGCCAATCAGTGCTGTCTTATAAGTAACTCCACGGGCATGAGCACAATGTTATCTTTATTGCACATTTGAACTATCGCTGGCTGAAAAACTGTCAAAATGCACTCAGATAAGAGGCGGCCCTCAAGAGATTAGAAATTAGCATATGAACCTACCTAGGTTTAGCTTTTAACAAAGAATACCAAGAGGACAAAGCAAATTTGATGATAAAAGTAAATTGGAAAGTTGTTTAAAATTGCATGCCCTACCTGAATCAATAAAGTTTCATTTTCACAAGTTTGTCCCTTTAACATTAACTTCAGTTATCAGATTTACTCAATTTTCTTGGTATTCTTTCTTGCAAAGCATATGTACATATGTTCAGCAGCAGACATGTACTATTGGGAGCTAGCTGGTAATTGATGGCTACACACATTTGTATCTTGTAATTGGCTTAATTAATGTGTTCAGCTAGTTCACAGGAGTGCATTGCTGCTACTGGAGCTGACTTTAACTATGTGTTTAAACCCTTTACAAAACAAAGTATAATGATGGTTTTAAATGCTTATAAAACGTAAGTATACAGTGCTTAGTTGATGATGTATACATTATGCATTATATAAAAATATGGTTTTAATTTATTAATATTAAAATATGTCCTTTTAATTTAGTTGCTGCCTACTCTTTATTAACCATTGTTAATTTTTATGTAAATATTACAATCCATACATTTTTTCAAACCTATGATTGGTGGATATGTAACCAACCACATGGGTCTCAGATATTACAAACATATGCCTGTAGGAGGATGCACACATTGTAAGACAGACTGAATTCACAGAACAATGATTTATTAATATTACCATGAGGTGACAACTCTATGTATTGTGGGAACAAGCTGTTCCTCTGTGTTATTTGGTTAAAGGAAAACATAGTAGCACATTTGTATTGTGCATTTAAAATAGCATGATTTAAAGGGACAGACAACACCAACATTGTTATTGTTTAAAAAGATAGACAACGCCTTTACCACCCATTCCCCAACTTTGCACAACCAACATGTTATATTAATATACTTTTATAACATTTAAACCTATACATTTCTGCATGTTTCTAAGCCACTATAGACAGCCTCGTATCACATACTTTTTTTATTTGCTCTTCACAACAGGAGACTGCTAGTTCATGGGAGCCATATAGATAACATTATGCTCACGCCTGTGAAGTTGTGTACAACACAGCAGTAATTGACTAAAATGCAAGTCAGCAGATAATAAATATAAAGTCATGTGATCAGGGGCAGTCTGCAGAGGCTTAGATACAAGTTAGTCACAGAAGTAAAAAGTGTATTAATATAACCGTGTTGGTTTTGCAAAACTGGGGAATGGGTAATAAAGGGAGTATCTATCTTTTACACAATAAATATTTTGGAGTTGACTGTTCCTCTTAATAAAATGTTATAAAATCTGGGTGTGCTAACATGAAATGCAAGAGACAAAAACAGATCAGAATACCCCAAGTGCCACTTTGTTTAGCAAACCTGATTTTCTATCTATAATATGGCCTAGATTATAAGTAGAGCACAAACATATCAGCATATTGTGCGGTAACGTTGCTCGAGCGGAACAAGTGGTGTTCTTCACTTAATTCTGTGACAGTCCTGCAGGATCTGTGATGGTTGTGAGTTCTGGTGATGCCGTCTCTTTGAAGCATTTACATATGTATAGGGGCCTCTTTCACATTAGGGGCCAATAGTTTTATTTAAGTTTTATTTCTTCTTCATTCAAAACCTTTGTTGATGTCCATCATTTGTTGTATAATATCTGTGTTTAGTTGTTAATAAACGGTACATTTTATAAGTGAGACAGTCTATGTAAAGCTTTAGGAACATTAAATGATATATGATGCTACATAAATGACTTTGGTGCACAGATAGTAACCTATGACAACATGCCAGTAATCATATGTGCAGTAGGCTACTTCACTGCAGCAGCCCTACATTAAATGCATATTGTACACAGTTCAAACCTTAAAAAGAAATAAAACTGCAAAACACATACTTAGGTAGACTTAGGAGCAGTAATACATTACTGGGAGCTAGCTGCTGATTTGTGCTACATATGTATGTCTCTTGTTATTGGCTCTCCAGATGTGTTCAGCTAGCTCCCAGTAGCTTGCTGCTCCTTCAACAAAGGATACAACAAAAATAAGGCAAATGAGATAATAGAAGTAAATTAGAAAGTTGTTTAAAATAGTTTGCTTTATCTGAATCAAGAAAGAAACATTTGAGATTTCATGTTACTTTAAGACATCCTCTAAAAATCTGAATTTTGTGCAATTGTAAAATTTATTTCATATGTGTATAGTTAGATATTTTATACCTCTTAATTACCTGTATTAATTAGAAGATGGTGTTTTGGGAAGGTGATTCCTGTTTAACATTCACATAATGTGATTATAGCGCAAATCAGGAGCTTACTGAATGCCCTGGTTACATGTTGTAACATTTTAACAAAGCTGTATCAAAAGAATAAAAGTTACCGTATGTTTTATTTTTAAAAACGGACTATCTGGTGCTCCTGATTTGCGCTATAATCACATTACTTAGATTTTGGTGGACAAGTGAGCACAGAAAATTCAGTCCGTATCAGACCCCAGGAGGCTGTTAGAAAGTTGCTATACCGAGATTGCTGGGAGAGATGCACATTGGATTGGATGACGGCATCAGAGGTTGCCGTAGGTTGACAGAGGGAGAAAAGCGCTCTGCAGACGGAGGTAAAATCCACAGCATAAGCATTGCAGAGGGAACCTCAAGCAGGAGCAGTTGATTGCCAAAGCAACTCCTTAGGACCAACCAGAGCAACGGAGACGCCAAACGTATTAGTCTCTCTGCCTACTGTTAAGGCTTTAGGGTTATAAATGCAACTTTATTTACCTGATAAGCCCATAAGAGTTTTTGGGACACAGCGCAGTAAATGTAAAATAACAGCCTCATTGATACAAATTAAATCTAACCTTACTAACAGTGCTAAGACTATCCTTTCTGAATGTTATTTATTTAACATTCACGCATTGCATATGGTGATGCTCTCACATATTATGGTATTTCTGTAAACTAAATTTATTTTCTAAAAGTGTATGATGTAATTTGTGCGAGGACCTCAAAGAAAAAAAGTCTTACACTTTGAGGCCTATCTATCAAGCTCCGAATGAAGACTCGCCAGAAACAGCAGTTATGAAGCAGCGGTCTAAAGACGGCTGCTCCATAACCCTGTTTGCCTGCTCTGAGCAGGTGGACAGACATCGCCACAATTCAACCCGATCGAGTACGATTGGGTTGATTGACACCTCCCTGCTGGCGGCTGATTGGCCGCGAGTCTGCAGGGGGCAGCATTGCACCAGCAGCTCTTGTGAGCTGCTGGTGCAATGCTGAATACGGAGAGCGTATTTCTCTCCGCTTTCAGCGAGGTCTTGCGGACCTGATCCGCACTATCGGATCAGGTCTGCAAGACCTTTGTTAAATTGGCCTCATTGTGTAAATTAAAAGAATACCAAATAAAAACTACTGCAACACAGGAGACTGATATATGATTGAAATGAATACTGCAGTATTGGCTTTGTATTTCCTACTAATCCTCATTGGCTGATAACAGCTGCATCTGCTTTACTGAAGAAGAGGGACACGCCTCTGCACATGGGACAGGGAAACTGATTTATTCGGGACAGGAACATGAGTTTGTTTAAAAACACAAATACATTTTAAAATGCTCTATTTTTGAGGAAACAGAAAAAAAAGTTTATCACCTTATTCATTTAAGGAACTGTACCATGTGCAGCTCTTTTTTAAAATAAAATATGTTTATTTCCAAGAAGCAATATATAGTTTTGGTTGAATCAGTGATTTTGTTGTTGTTACTTTTGTAATCAGGGCCGGCTAAACCATGGGACCATGTGGGACCAACGGACCCAGGCAGCACTTGACAAGGGGCAGCACTTCAGTGACTGAGTCAGTCACTGTCAGGCTGAGACCACTCCTGTCCCCTGTCTCCATGGGGGAAGTTGCAGGCTACCAAAAGCATAACCTCATCATGCACAAAGACACATAACTGGTAAGGGGTGACATTTAAGGTGGGACAAGCACATCTGTTTCTTAACTTCCTTCCCACCTATTGCGCAATTATGCATAAACATTGGTTGCATGCAGGTATGCAGGCTTAGTAAGGTCAGCGGCCAGGCTAGTAGGTTGATATGCTCATTAGTAATGTTACTACGGGGGGCGACATTTCATTCTCGGACCCAGGCAGCACAATACAGCTGGCCCTGTTTGTAATGAAATGTAGTGGGATTTTAAGATAAGTAATGTCACATTTGCAAATGTTAATAGATGCCACTGTTTTGCTACAGATGTGCTACTACTACTTTTTGTATAAGGTTGGGCATTTTCAAGCCAACAGATGTTTTCTCAGTAGGTTACAGCTAAGCATCCTCCTTGATGTCTGAAAGCTGAAAGGTTAGTGCTGCTGGTCACAAGTGGTGTTCCCCAAGGGTCAGTTCTGAGGCCTGTTTTGTTTAACATGTTTATTAGTGATATTGGAAGTGGGTTTCAGGGGAAGGTTTGTTTGTTTGCAGATGATACAAATATTTGTAACAGAGTTGATGTTCCAGGAGGGGCAGATCAAATGAGCAGTGATATTAAAACAAACAAACGGAGGACAAATAATTGGGATCTGAAATGTAATATTACCAAGAGCAAAATTATGCATATAGGATCCAAAAACCCAAAGGCCAATTACAGTTTCAGTGGTACATTACTGACTGTAACTAAAGAGGAATGGGACTTGGGAATTATTATTTCAGATTATATAAAATTTGGAAGACAATACAGCAGTGCAGCCGGTAAGGCCAGTTGAATACTTGGTTGTACTGGGAGAGGTGTTAGTAGCAGAAATAGTAAGGTTCTTATACCATTTTACTAATCACTATTAGGCTTCATCTGGAATATTGTGTACAGTTCTGGAGACCATATCCAGAAGGATATAAATAAACTAGAAACTGTCCAAAGGAGGGCTACTAAAATGATGCATCGTCTTAAATATAAAGGGCTAGATTTCAAGTGGAGCGGTATAGTTAGCACGGGAGCGATAAAGCAATATCACAACCGTGCTAACTTAGACTCATATTACAAATTGAAAGTAAATGCGATCGATAGAACACAAATTTTCAATTCAAATCAGCCAATAGGGGTTGTGGTGGTTTAGGTGTTACTAGTGTAGGGGATTAATTGTGATGAAGGTTGTGGCAGTTTACGGGGTTAGTAGTGTAGCAGGGGTTTAACAATGGGGGTTGTGGTGGGTTAGGGGTTAAGTAGTAGAGTTGGGGTTTTACAATGGAGTTGTGGCAGTTTAGAGGTTAAAAGTGTCAAGAGTTTAGTGGGATGGGGGTTAGCACATAAATATTGAAGTCTATGGGGAAAATGCGATATTGAGATATCTGAAGTCTAACTTTTTTTGTGCGTGTCAGGTTTCACAAGAGTAACATTTTTACTTTCAACTTATAAAACGAGTGTTACTTGACAAGCAAAAAGCTAACTTCTAGTGGCGTTTACGATCGAACGGGAATAGTAATTACCATACCACTTGTAATCTAGCCCATAATGTACAAAGAAAGACTCCAAATATGTATAGTTTAGAGGAGAGAAGGGTAAGAGGTGACATGATAGAAACCTTCTCATATATGAATGGACTTAGTGGAAGCAGAAAGCATTTTCTACACACACACAAAAACAAAATAACAAAAAAGGGGTTCTAATATTATATTAGAGGGTAGCAGATACTATAAAATGTGAGGAAGCTTACAAAAAGGGTGGTGGATTCATGTAATAAACTTCCAACAGAGGTGGTAAACACAGGGATTGTAAAGAATTCAGAAAAGCCTGGGAAATGCATAAGGCTCCTAAGAAATAAGTAACATTTAATATGGGTAGACTTGATGGGCTTCTCTGGTTTGTATCTAACATCAAATTCTATGTTTCTATGTTACTGCATTTGTGCCCAGACGTTTCATGTCCCTTTAACCATTTAAAGGGATGTTTGCACCTCCACTTCTGATATGGGTATATACTGTATATGTAGTGGAATATAAAGCAGGAACAAAAATAAGTTACCTTTAGATGTGTTTAAATATAATTTACTCATTTTAAGCTAAAAATAATTAGGAAACACCCTTTGGTAACTGCACAAAACACTTCAGTTTAAAATAACATTTCAAAGAATACTGGTAATAACATATTGTAAAAAATGTATTTTGTATACTTTGTAAGAAACCCTTTTAAGCAAACACACTAAAAGCGTTGAAAACCCTGCAGTGAGCAGAAATTAGATTTGAGGGTAGAGAGCACCATTAAAACTGCTTTTTTGTTATTAGAATTCAATTATATGAATTGGTATCACCTGGACAGAGAATGAACCACTTCATTTCTTGCCTTTTTCTTTACCCGTATGGTTTAATAATTCTGAATCACAGCGCCAACATCTGATGTTTCTGTTAATTATATTTATGAAGTAACTACCACAGTAGATTTACCATACATTGGGGGCATGAAAGACAGTTATACCTGCTGTAATATATTCAATAATTTACCTTTATCTTGTCATTTAAAAAAGTTGTTTTGTCTATTGAAACTGCCACCTATGCTGGGAATTTCAATACTGCAATATTGGATATAGAAAAGCAAGGTAAATAATAGGCAGCAACAGAAATGAACGTCACGGGGGGTGGAAGAGAAACAGCCCAGCCCATCTGAAAGGAATTTACTGCAGCTACTTTGAATACAACAAACTCTTATCACCTCTTTGCCTGGTACACTGTCTCTTTAAACTTTCATTATTTTAAAAAGATATATATATATATAAAATAAACTTTGCAATTTGCATCTATTATCATATTTACCTCTTACCCTTAGTATTATTTGTTGAACATAACAAACCTTGATTCAAACACCATGCCCATATAGTTTAAAAAACATGTGCACAATCCTAAGCCTATCAAGATGTGATCTCATGATAAGGTTCTACATTTTTTACAAAGGATATGAAGAGAAAAAGTAAACTTGATAAAATAAATAAATTGGAACTTTAAAAAAAAAAGTATGAGCTATCCGAATCATGAAAGTTTAAAGGGACAGTCTAATCCAATTTTTATTGTTTAAAAACATAGATAATATCTTTATTACCCATTCCACAGTTTTGCATAACCAACACTGTTATATTAATACACTTTTTTTTTTTTTTTTAATTTTTATTTATATCCAACAGCATAGACAATCACATAGTATGATATCATACCACGCAGGGTAGAAAAACAAAAAACAAAAACGAATACATTATTCAAGATACATATTAGATAATTTAGATAATTTAGGAACTCAGTGCAATTATAACCATATGACAGTCATGCAAACTTTCAGTCTCCATTGAGATCCTACTTTGTGTCCTGAATATCTACACCGTTGGGGTTTTTTATTTTTAATTGTAAACCTAAACTATTCTTACTAACTAAACTACCTAAGTAACAGGGTGGCTAATATTAATCTAGCCTATACTATACTATATGGGGCTAATACAAGATGACTATATTGACTGTTGGACTGCTTTATGTAGCTAGTTATGCACAGAACTGGTGAGTATTAGTGAGGGTATAGCAGGCTGTGTAGACTTTCATTCAATAGTTAAAATATTGTAGCTGTTGCGCTAAGAAATTGCGAATCAACCTACATATGACTACTTATGTTTGTGTGAAAAAAGTGTGTATCTGAGTTACCCCTGTTAACCTAAGTTAGAGTCCAAATATAAACTTAACTAAATTAAACTAAAATAGGGTAAATAATAAACAAACAATACCCTTCCTACCATACAGTACCCAAACTGCAATACCACTGTGCTTGTTGAATCCTATAGGCTTCATGAGTTGGGGCTGAGGTTCGTAAAACATACACTCAGATATGCACCCTAAGGTTCTATCCTGTAAGCTAAATGTAGTTGCCCCAGCCAGATTTGCCATTGAATAGAAATTATACGTACATGACAGAAAAGGATCGGGTGCCGAACTCAAGTGGTTATAGATTTGATCTCACCTAAACTAGTAGCCTTTAGTTGACATAGATCTTTTCATGTGTAGCAGGGCAGGGCAATAAGTCTAACAACGCTGTACATCAAGCAAAATAGCCATAATATGTATGGGAGCTGGTGTTTGGCACATTAAAAGGTTTTATATGCAATACATTGACAACACTCCCGCCACTTTGTCTAATTGTCACATCCTATCCCGCAGTGATAAAAGACTATAACACAGTGTAGTATGTCTGTCATGTACACAAGGGGGGATAACAATAAACAGAGCACATCGGCCGAGGGAGTAGAATGGGGGCGGGATGACTTAAATATGAATAAGAGAGAATGAGGTTTAAGTTAAACTTTCTGTAGCACGTTGGTTGTAATACAGTAAGGTTCTGTTATTCCAGGGGGACAACGTGACACAATTCAATGTAAGAGAAATACATAAGGCAGATAAATAAAATGTGTTTGCATCAATTTCGACTGTAAGAAGTATTCCCCTGAGCGGGAGCTGGATAAGACGACAGCGTCTAGTGATCCTGATGGCCCCTCTGGTGTATGCATGCCCCATTGCTATCGATCTACAGGCAGCAGAGCAGTGGTATCGCTCCCAGAACAAACAAACCAAGTCAGAGTTAATAACCGTTTAAAGTATGTGAACATGAGTTAATTGCAGGTGTTGCGGTACGCAGAAAGAATTGTCCCAAACCTGGATAGTTTTCTCTGGCTGCGTGTTATCATCCCACTCCTGCTCTCGGCTGATCCAGCCTGTCTTTTAGTCTAGGGTTAGAGCGGTGTCCGGTTGTAGCGTTAAGGTTTGGTAAAGTGCCGAGTAAAGAACCATGGGGCAGGGGAGAATCAACGGTGAGACTCATAAGGCCATAGACATCAACGCTCTTGCTAGAGCTGCTTGCTGTAGAAATGCAGTGCCAGGGTGAGAATGAGACATAGTCATCCGACTCATTCCTCAAGCTATAAGGCCAGTCTCCAGATGTAGAATCAGATTCTTCAGGAACGATACTAAGGTGTTGCGTATCGTACTTGCCGGTCATTCCAGCTTCCCGGGTAACCCGTCCATTGTGTAATGGAGCCTCAGTGGAGCGTCTGTCCCACGCCTGGGGTGCCATATTGGGATCTGAAATGGTCGCTCTTAGAAAGGCCCCCTCGGCATTCATCTTGCCAGTTGGTATCTGTAATGGTACTTTCAAGCTGGCAGAGGTAGTTTTCAGGCGGTCTATTGTATGAAACACTCGCGTTTCCCAGAGGAGCTCTTCCATGGCAGTTGTTAAGGAGTCAAACAGGGGTTGAAAGATAGCAATGAGGGAGGAAATAGTGCGCTCCATCTTGTGTATTGTCAGGGCAAACACTCCCAAAGCGCCAGTAAGCTTAAGTTTCTTTTATATGCCTTCTCGGTGGCCAGGAGTTGGGGCTTCCTGATCCTATAAGGTTCCCGGACACAATTATTGTCAAGGGAGTGCTGGATGGCTTAAGATTCAGCCACAATTCTTTTAAAAGCGATTTTCATTCACAGAGCAGTGTGAAGCAGTGGCCATCTTGCTGAGCCGCTCACCGGAAGTCTCCATTAATACACTTTTTACCTCTGTGATTACCTTGCATCTAAGCCTCTGCAGACTGCCCCCTTATTTCAGTTTTTTTGACAGACTTGCATATTAGCCACATGAACAATCTCCTTCTAGCTGTGAAAAACTGTCAAATGCATTCAGATAAGGGGCGGCCTTCATTGCCATAGAAATTAGCATATAAGCCTAGCTAGGGTTAGCTTTCAACTAGGAAAACCGAGAGAACAAAGCACATTTGATGATAAAAGTAAATTGGAAAGTTTTTTTAAAATTACATATTCATTCTGAATTATGAAAGTTTAATTTTGACTAGACTGAAGATTTAATTTGGACTTCTATGCTCCTTTAAATGTCTGAGCTTAAGTGGTCATCTCTACTTTGAAAAAGCATGAAGTATATAGTAAATAGTGTGCCAGTATACCTTCAAAAATGTGTGGCTAGGTGTTAGGAACTCAGGAGGTTGAGGGGTCCATCCCCATTTTGTGGGTGTAAGTTACCATGACAGAAGAGGAGGTTATGGGTAGATAGTGGATGGGATAATGGGTGTGTCTGGGCAGTTTGGTGTGTGTGCAGCAATTTTTGGTCATGTCTGGGTGGCCTATGGGAGGTTCTAAGGGAAATTTTGCAAATAGGGACATAAGGCTGCCTCAAAGGAACAGCAGGACAGAGCTCAAAATTAGCAACTGCCCCACTCAAATAGGGACAGATGATGCAAGGTCTGTGTTAGCTCTTGTGGCAAAGTAAATGTGATTGTTATGACTTGCTTTTCACTACATACATCACCTGAGGTTCACATGGCATTTGGGAACAAGCTTTTCATTAATTGGCCAGTTTATGTATTTAATACTGGATTTTGTTAAATTAGTTAAATACAAGCAAACCTTTATGCATCTCTTTAAATAATACAACTGAAACATATTTATAACAGAAAGGTTAATGACGGAAGTTTGCTGAATACTCGTTTACCCAGAGTAATTCTTTATTTTTTTTTAAACAAAATTCAGCAGAACTCAGATGAAATTATATATTTTGATTTAAAGGGATAAAAAGGGGGGAAAAAATCAACAAAGCATTTGTTTTAGAAAGTACAAAACCAAATGCTTAACTCCCTGAAAATGTATTCCTTGTTTTGTAAGAAAGTGTTGCCTCTGGTGATTTCCTCTGTCCATCAATAGCATGAAATACTCCTCCATCATCTCAGCAATGCCTACAGACACACTTGCTGTTTACAGACAATTTGCAGTTCTTGTGTTTAATAAAAAATCAATGTCAAAAATACTATACACGTAGCATATATCAGCAGTTAAATACAGCATTGCAAAACAGATTATTTAAAATCATAATAAGAATGCCATTTTGTTTTCACAATTTACAGGACTTTGCAATTGAAGAGTAGTTCTGGGATTCGCCTTTTGAAAAACGTTCATATTTCTTATCTCCTTCATTGTGGCCAAATAGGCGCAGATGTAAATGAGCATGTGCTCTGAACTAAGCAATCACTGAGTAGAATGTTGTAGGGTTGGAAAAATGTCATCATACTTAAAGAGACAGTAAAGTCAAAATCAATCTGCTATCAATTTTTGCTCATTTGATAAAGAGTAATCTTAGGTGAGCTCAGGAGTGTGCACGTGTCTCTAGCCATCTGGCAGCAGTGTTTGCAACATTGTTTATAGCCATGTTATACATAAATACAAACACTGCTGCCATAGACTGCTAAAGACACGTGGACACTCCTGAGCTCTTATAAGCCCACCTAGCATACACTTCAACAAAGCATATTGAGAGAATAAAGCAAATTTGATATAGAAGTAAATTGGAAAGATGTTTTAAATCACACGCTCAACCTGAATCATGAAAGTTTAATTTTGACTTTTCTGTCCGTTTAACCATGACGGTGGCACTTTAGTAAATGTATATTGCAATATCATTTTCTATCCCTTCATTTATATTTTATATATTTATTTAAAGGGACATAAAGTCAAATTTGAAATCCAAAAGTAAGTGCACAGTATTGTTTGAAACAAATAATCCACAAGCACATAATCTGTAATACCTTTGCATAAACAGGTGAGCCACGTGCACTAGCACGTGATCGTGCCAATAATGTGAAAGTACCAGATGAACATGCGCACCTACCTCTATATGTTAAAGGGAAATTAAAGTCAAAATGTAAACTTTCATGATTCCAATAGAGCTTATGATTTTAAACAACCAATTACAATTTACTTCTATTATTTAATTTGCTTTGTTATTTTGGTATCCTTTGTTGACAAGCATACCTAGGTAGCCTCAGGAGCAGAAATGCACTACTGGGAGATAGCTGTTGATTGGTGGCTGCACATATATGCCTCTTGTCATTGAACATGATGTGTTCAGCTAGCTCCCAGTAGTGCATTGCTGCTCATTCAACAAAGGATACCATGAGAGTCAAAGGGACATGAAACCCACATTTGTTCTATCATGATTCAGATAGATCATGTGCTTTTAAACACATTTCTAATTGACTTCAATTAACTAATTTGTTTTGTTCTCTTGGTATACTTTGCTGAAAAGGATTCATAGGTAAACTCAGGTGCTGCTGATTGGTGGCTACATATATATGCCTTATGTTATTGGCTCATCCAATGCATTCATCTAGCTCCCAGTAGTGCATTTCTGCTTTTTCAACAAAGGATACCAAGAGAATGAAGCAAATTAGAAAGGTTTTTTTTTATTGCATGCTAAATCATGAAAGAAAACATTTGAGCTTCACGTCCCTTTAAAAACCCTTTAAGGACACAGCTTTCAGTTTGCTCAATTGTTTTATGACGGAAAAAATCCGTCATATGTCCTTAAGAGGTTAAGCAAATTTGATAATAGAAGTAAATTGGAAAGTTGTTTAAAATGGTATGTTCTGAATCATTAATACATTTTTTGGGTTTTGATGTCCCTTTAAGCAAACTGTGTGCACATGAAAAAGAGATTATGTGCTACATTTTCACTAAAGCATTCTTGAATGGGGGGGGGGGGGGGGGAGAATTATATTACAAAAAAATTTGCGCCAATTTTGAAATGCTTTACTATAAATTTCAAATTTGAATTTTGAATTCAACTATTGCATATTACAGTAACCTTTATTTTTATATCTTATTTACAATATCTTGTTTGGGCATTTTTAAAGAAGCAGACAGAATAAGTGAGCATTCATTCCCCATAACTGAATTAATGAATATGAAACAGCATTGCAATATACATTTATTTAGGTAACTTTTGTTGTAAAAAAAAACTTGTAAAATCTGTTTCTGTGCTTGTCCCATAAAGATGCTGGAGCGCAGACTCTGCACTTAAAAGGTACAGTGCGCTCTTTAATGAGTTCCAAGTGATCTATTTTACCTGCTGGAGTGTGTGAAATTGTTTACAATTAGCCCCTTATATTTTGCAATTTGAAATAGCTGCTTTTACTTGTAGAATACGCCATCTATACTGAATATTTCAGTACTGGGCTTTGTGCATGTAGGCAGAGATAAAACAAGGGAAATTTTGTTTAAATAGAGAGATAAAACAATGAGGCCTGTTCTCATTGCAAGCACAGCCTATTTGAAAAGGTTGTGTTTTCATGAAATTAACATCTATTTCATGTGCACAAAAAATCATAAAGGGAGTAATTTCATAAAAAAATGTTATATTCTGTAGCTGGTATCATAAGTCAATGAAAACACATTAAGGGGAAGCTAGTTTTACAGTACAGTGTCCTTTTAAGTATGCTGCAAATGTCCTGACCCAGCTTTATATACTACACAGTGATTGCTTAGCGTATTGTACAAACTTATTTATAGTTAGTCATAATAGACAGCAGTCAGGATAGATAAGACATGAAGCCAGGTGAGGCACTATGCAGCACGTGCAGGATTATAGAGTTTGTTGGAGAAAAAGCCAGCAAAAAATAATCACTGCGTATTGCACTGTTGTTTTATATCCATTTATTAATACATTTATGGGAAATTTTACTTTTTATGTTTTAAGTTATGCAATTAAGAAACATAATCTATGAATATTATTTATCTTTCTTGGTGAAGGTCAATAGTAAAAAGACACAAAGACACTGCTGAGCTAGATTAGAACAGGCAAAAATGCCCAGCTGTGGATATAGAGCAGATGGCAGGAATTTTCAACTGAGCTTTAAATACAATGCACCAGGGGCTCTGAGCTTGTTCACTGTGAAAATCACCCTCTCGCGCAGAAACTGTTGTGAGGATGGACCACAAGCGACTGCATCTTCATTGATTTCCTCCGTAACCAGGAGCCTGTCAAGTGAATGCTGAATAACTCTAATTAGTGAAACCTGGGCTCTGAGAGGAAGAAATATTCTCATTTTCCTCTGTCTCACCATGAGGAGAGGACACTTGCATTATAGTAAGAAATGATGCACAAACAAAATGGGAATTGATTGGGTTGTTATATCTGAAAGCCAAATTAAACCCAACATTATCATGACTGGGAGGAGTCATTTTATTGTTTTTTTTTTTTAATTATATCTTAAATAATAAGGAGTTAGGTGGATAATTTTCTGAATTTGTTTGGAAATAATATATAAAAATGTACATCTTAAAGGGACATAATAACATACTCTATATCAGCAATTAAGGGTTGTATCACAAAAAAAGTGTTAAAGATAAACCACTGCATATAGTGCAAGGCAATCTGCCCCTTTTTTGCCTGGCTGTCAGTACGGCAGTCAGGCCCAGAAGTTTTTATCCAGCACATGCTGGCCCTGCACACAGTGCTTTAAAGACAGCACATTGTATGCAGTGGTAACAGCAGCTACAGTAAGCCCTAAAGGTAAGGTACTAGAGACTAGGTGTATGATCTGAGGTCTGATGTAGACGTGGTTCATAGATGGGCTGCAAGGTCAGAGGGTCTATTGTGGCAGAGGGGCTGCAGGACCAGTGGTGTGAACTGAGTTATGATGTAAGCATATAGCTAATAGAGGGGTTGTGGTTCTAGGTAACTGAGAGGACATATGGATGACAATGGTACAGTATGGCTAGGGGTCTGATCTAAAGCACCATGTGTCCAACAGAGACGTAAGCAGGGGCAGCCTCTAATATGGAATATATCTGAAAGGGGTAGGGCTAGATGTGTCATGTGACTGACAGGGGACAGCATGGCTAGTGGTGTGATCTAAAGCAGCATGTGACCAACAGAGACGTAAGCAGGGGCAGCCTCTAATATGGAATATATCTGAAAGGGGTAGGGCTAGATGTGTCATGTGACTGACAGGGGACAGCATGGCTAGTGGTCTGATCTAAAGCAGCATGTGACCAACAGAGAGGTAGCAGGGGTAGCCTCTAATATGGAATGGGACTAAACAGTGGTTGATGGGATAGGGCTTGATGTTTCACGTGACTGACAGAGGAACAACAGGGCCAGAGGGTCTGATCTAAAGCAGCATGTGACCAACAGAGAGGTAGCAGGGGCAGCCCCTAATATGGAATATATCTGAAAGGGGTAGGGCTAGATGTGTCATGTGACTGATAGGGGGACAGCAGGGTTAGAGGGTCTGATCTAAAGCAGCATGTGGCCAACAGAGAGGTAGCAGGGGCAGCCCCTAATATGGAATATATCTGAAAGGGGTAGGGCTAGATGTGTCATGTGACTGACAGGGGGACAGAAGGGCTAGAGGGTCTGCTCTAAAGCAGCATGTGACCAACAGAGAGGTAGCAGGGGCAGCCCCTAATATGGAATATATCTGAAAGGGGTAGGGCTAGATGTGTCATGTGACTGACATGGGAAAGCATGGCTAGTGGTCTGATCTAAAGCAGCATGTGACCAACAGAGAGGTAGCAGGGGCAGCCTCTAATATGGAATGGATACATAAGTAACAATTTGGATCGCATATGGCAGTTTGGAGTATTGTTACTAAACAGACATCCGTTGTGCAGTGAGCTGGAACACAGATATTGTAGCTAGCTACAAACAGCACTGAGTGCTTGTATTTTTTTGAGTACCACTCTAATAGGTGGTTGATTGATAGAGGTAATTACCATTATATCTGCACTAGTAGAAGCCCTTTCTCTTATCCCCCCTCCCCCTTCCAGATAAGAGATTGGTGAGCTGTGCGTGAGTCAGTGCACTGAAAAACTGAGAGATCTCACAAGCACTTTTGAGTGCAACAACCTTTGTGAGTATATTTTCACAAGGGTGTCATTTGGTGGAGGAATACAATTAGATTAAATACACTAGGAGGTGCTCTTTGTTGTGCTTTATTTCATAGAGATCATCTGGAAGTGACACGTGGCTGAGTAAGGACAGTAGGGCCAGGGGTTTATATGGGTGAATTTGTGCTGCCCACTTTTGCTCTGCTTATTTTTGGTCCTAGTTAAGCCCTAGTTATAAGAAGGGTGTCCAATATAAGGGTGTCCAAAGCGTTGCTTCAGTGTTTTAGCCCCTGTTTTTTGTATAGTTTTATGGTCACGTGTATGATTGACAGGGGTGAAACTACAGGGGGTGCAGAGGTCGCAGGTGCGACTGGGCCCCTGAGGGTGGGGGCCCAGCTTAAAAAAAAAAAATGTTTTATATATATATTTTTTTTTATAAAAAACTTTAACCTACCACTGCCTGCACTGATATAATGTGAGTGTGACATGACTACAGGGGTTAGTGTTTCTGTTTTACCCATTGGTGTTTATGTGTGTGTGTGTGTATGTATGTGACTGTGTGTGTATTTATGCATGTATGTATGTATGTATGTATGTGGAACCAGCAAATTACAGACCTTGTTACTACAGTTTGGGAGGGGCGGGGGGGGAAACAGTGTCACTATACAGTACCACTATATACAGTATGGGGGATGGACCATGTCACTGACTACTGTGGTCACTTTATAAAGTACTGGGTGGGTAGGGTCAGGCCAGCCAACTCACCGGCAGATTACAGACTGTGTCACTAACTCACTATATACAGTACTGGTGGGTTAAACAGTGTCACTATATACAGTAATAGGGGGTCAGACCATCTCACAGACTGTGTCACTGACTCACTATATAAAGTACTGGTGGGTTAAACAGTGTCACTATATACAGTAATAGGGGGTCAGACCATCTCACAGACTGTGGGCACAGGGTACCTCCTTTTGCAGACATGTTATCTGATTCACATTTTATTTCTGTGTTAAATGTAAAAAAAATAAATGTATTAAATTCACCTTTTTTGGAGGGGGGAGGGGCGGTGGGGGGGCCCCTTCTTAGATGCTTGCACCTGGGCCCTGTGGTTTCTAGTTACGCCTCTGATGATTGAGACGCCTTTGGTTTCAGATGATTCATGCTGTAGGAGTTAAACAGTTTTGGCTGATGCAGAGCAGCATTATCAGGTGCAGATTAAATTAACGTATTAGATTTGGATTTAGGGGACAGACGTTTCAGCACATAGGGAAACCAAATCAATGAAATCATTCAGAACATCAAGAACACGTTAATATATTTCGGAGAATCAGAGCACATATCCAAGCTGCAGCCAGCGAGAGGGACACGTGGCTCACAGGCTGCAAAGCTATTTCTGTATTAGAGTTAACTCTCTCTTTGCTGTGTTGTATGAGTACAACAGAAAATGGCTACTACACCAGACACATAGTTTATTAAATTAGATACTAACACACATTATTTTGTATTCTATCACCAAAAATATAGTCCACAGATGGATTAAAACAACATCACAGTAAAAGAGTTAAATGTAATTATTTTGATTTTCTTTTCTTGTTGTTCTAAAAATATACATATTAAATATAGCTGGGGATGTCAGGGGGGCTTGAGAGAATCTGAGCTGCCCAAGTAAGTCAGAGAGAATCTGCCCAGGAGGCTCAGGTTAGATTTTGTGTAACAATTGTGCTTGTCCCACACTACATAGGAAAGCCAAAAAGCTAATTCTGTATCCTTCAAATTCTGCAAATGGGATGCATGGCGGTGAGGCAAAGCACAGTTTTTACACAAAATAAATAATTAAAGGACCACTCAATGCAGTACAATTGCATAATTAACAAGTTTATAATAAAAAGACAATGATTTAACACCTACTCTGAATTTCAAATAAGCAGTAGATTTTTTTTTTTTTTTCTGACAACTTTATTTTTCCTCCCATTTTCCGGCCCCTTTTATCATGTGACAGACATCAGCCAATCAAAAACTAGTAGTATACATATATCATGTGAGCTTGTGCACATGCTCAGTAGGATCTTGATCCCCAGAAAGTGTGAATATAAAAAGACTGGCCAAAATTTGATAATGAAAGTAAATTGGAAAGTGTCTTAGCATGTTCTTTCTGAATCATAAAAGTTTATTTTGACTTGAGTGTCCCTTAAAGGTCTGTTTAATTCTCAGTTCTTCTTAGGTTGCTGATAAGAGGTTGCTCACAAGCCATCTACGTGGTTCTATAAAATGAGCACAACAGTCTTCACATCACTATACATGGTGATTCAGCTAAGTCACAGCCTCCCCAACAGGCCAGATTTTCAGGATTGCCTTGGATGAGAGCAGGCAAAATAACCATCGGCTAGATTACGAGTTTTGCGTTAGAGGCTATGCGGTGCTAAAGAGCAATTTTCTCTCACCGCTCACTTACCTGCAGCGCTGGTATTACGGATCTTTACAAACCCGGCGTTAATAGGCAAGAAGTGAGCGTTGAGCAAAATTGAGCTCCTTACCGCACTTCAATACCAGCGCTGCTTAATTCAGCGGTGAGCTGGTCGTACATGCTCGTGCACGATTTCCCCATAGACATCAATGGGGAGAGCCGGCTGAGAAAAAGTCTAACACCTGCCAAAAAGCAGCGTAAAACTCAATAACGCAGCCCCATTGATTCCTATGGGGAAACTAAATTTATGTTTAAACCTAACACCCTAACATGAATCCCGAGTCTAAACACCCCTAATCTTACACTTATTAACCCCTAATCTGCCGGCTCGACATCGCCGACATCTACATTATACTTATTAACCCCTAATCTGCCGCTCCGGACACTGCCGTCACCTACATTATATGTATTAACCCCTAATCTGCTGCCCCTAACATCGCTGACACCTACATTATATTTATTAACCCCTAATCTCCCTCCCCCAATGTCGCTGCAACCTACCTACACTTATTAACCCCTAATCTGCCGCCCCCAACGTCGCTGACACTATATTAAACATATTAACCCCTAAACCGTTGCACTCCCGCCTCGCAAAGATTAGTTAAATATTATTACCCTTAATCTGCCATCACTAACATCGCCGCCACCTACCTACACTTATTAACCCCTAATCTGCCGCCCCCAACGTTGCCGCCACCATACTAAATGTATTAACCCCTAAACCTAAGTCTAACCCTAACCCCCCCAACTTAAATATAATTACAATAAATCTAAATAAAAATTAATATTATTACCTAAATAATTCCTATTTAAAACTAAATACTTACATATAAAATAAACCCTAAGCTAGCTACAATATAACTAATAGTTACATTATAGCTATCTTAGGGTTTATTTTTATTTTACAGGCAAGTTTGTATTTATTTTAACTAAGTAGAATAGTTATTAAATAGTTATTAACTATTTAATAACTACCTAGCTAAAATAAATACAAAAGTACCTGTAAAATAAAACCTAACCTAAGTTACAATAACACCTAACACTACACTATAATTAAATAAGTTAACTAAATTAAATACACTTAAATAAATTAAATTAGCTAAAGTACAAAAACAAACAAACACTAAATTACAGAAAATAATAAACAAATTACAAGATATTTAAACTAATTACACCTAATCTAATAACCCTATCAAAATAAAAAAGCCCCCCCAAAATAATAAAAAACTCTAGCCTAAACTAAACTATCAATAGCCCTTAAAAGGGCCTTTTGCCGGGCATTGCCCCAAAGAAATCAGCTCTTTTACCTGTAAAAAAAATACAAACAACCCCCCAACAGTAAAACCCACTACCCACACAACCAACCCCCCCCAAATAAAATACTATCTAAAAAAACCTAAGCTCCCCATTGCCCTGAAAAGGGCATTTGGATGGGCAATGCCCTTAAAAGGGCAGTTAGCTCTTTTGCAGCCCAAACCCTAATTTAAAAAATAAAACCCATCCAATGCACAAAACCCTAACACTAACCCCCTGAAGATCGACTTACTGTTCTGAAGACCGGACATCCATCCTCAAGGAAGCGGCAGAAGTCTTCATCCAACCGGACCGAAGTCCTCAACGAAGCCAGGAGAAGTCTTCATCCAAGCCGGGCGAAGTGGTCCTCCAGACGGGCAGAAGTCTTCATCCAGACGGCATCTTTTATCTTGATCCATCCGACGCGGAGCGGGTCCATCTTCAAGACATCCGACGCGGAGCATCCTCTTCAAACGAAGTCTTCTTACTAAATGACGGTTCCTTTAAGTGACGTCATCCAAGATGGCATCCCTTACATTTCGATTGGCTGATAGAATTCTATCAGCCAATCGGAATTAAGGTAGAAAAAATCCTATTGGCTGATGCATCGGATGTCTTGAAGATGGACCCGCTCCGGGTCAGATGGATAAAGATAGAAGATGCCGTCTGGATGAAGACTTCTGCCTGTCTGGAGGACCACTTTGCCCGGCTTGGATGAAGACTTCTCCCGGCTTCGTTGAGGACTTCGGCCCGGTTGGATGAAGACTTCTGCCGCTTCCTTGAGGATGGATGTCCGGGTCTTCAGAACAGTAAGTCGATCTTCAGGGGGTTAGTGTTTTTTAAAAGGGTGCATTGGGTGGGTTTTATTTTTTAGATTAGGGTTTGGGCCGCAAAAGAGCTAACTGCCCATTTAAGGGCAATGCCCATTCAAATGCCCTTTTCAGGGCAATGGGGAGCTTAGTTTTTTTTAGATAGTATTTTATTTGGGGGGTTGGTTGTGTGGGTGGTGGGTTTTACTGTTGGGGGGTTGTTTGTATTTTTATTTACAGGTAAAAGAGCTGATTTCTTTGGGGCAATACCCCGCAAAAGGCCCTTTTAAGGGCTATTGATAGTTTAGGCTAGGGTTTTTTTTTTATTTTGGGGGGCTTTTTTTATTTTGATAGGGCTATTAAATTAGGTGTAATTAGTTTAAATATCTTGTAATTTGTTTATTATTTTCTATAATTTAGTGGGGGTTTTTTTGTACTTTAGCTAATTTAATTTAATTTATTTAATTGTATTTAATTTAGTTAACTTATTTAATTATAGTGTAGTGTTAGGTGTTATTGTAACTTAGGTTTTATTTTACAGGTACTTTTATATTTATTTTAGCTAGGTAGTTATTAAATAGTTAATAACTATTTAATAACTATTCTACCTAGTTAAAATAAATACAAACTGACCTGTAAAATAAAAATAAACCCTAAGCTAGCTACAATGTAACTATTAGTTATATTTTAGCTAGCTTAGGGTTTATTTTATAGGTAAGTATTTAGTTTTAAATAGGAATTATTTAGGGAATAATATTAATTTTTATTTAGATTTATTGTAATTATATTTAAGTTAAGGGGTGTTAGGGTTAGAGTTAGGTTTAGGGGTTAATACATTTAGAATAGTGGTGGCAATGTTGGGGGAGGCAGATTAGGGGTTAATAAATGTAGGTAGGTGGCGGCAATGTTAGGGACGGCAGATTAGGGGTTAATAATATTTAAATAATGTTTGCGAGGCTGGAGTGCGGCAGTTTAGGGGTTAATATGTTTATTATAGTGGCGGCAATGTTGGGGGCGGCAGATTAGGGGTTAATAAGTGTAGGTAGGTTGCGGTGACATTGGGGGCGGCATATTAGGGGTTAATTATATTTAACTAGTGTTTGCGAGGCAGGAGTGTGGCGGTTTAGGGGTTAATATGTTTATTATAGTGGCGGCGATGTCCGGAGCGGCAGATTAGTGGTTTAAAAATGTATTTTAGTGTTTACTTTTTAGCACTTTAGTTATGAGTTTTATGCTACAGCGTTGTACCATAAAACTCTTAACTACTGACTTTTAAATGCGTTACGGATCTTGGAGGTAGAGGGTGTACCGCTCACTTTTTGGCCTCCCAGGACAGACTCGTAATATCAGCACTATGGAAGTCCCTTAGAATAAAAGACTTTACGAAGTTTTAGGTAAGTCGTTTTGCGGTAAGGCCAAAAAGGTGTGCGGTGCCCCTAAACCTGCAAGACTCGTAATAGCAGCGGTAGTGAAAAAGCAGCGTTAGGACCTGTTAACGCTGCTTTTTCAGCCTAACGCACAACTCGTAATCTAGCCGCATGTTTACTAAACAGCTGATTATTCAGCTGATTATTTCACCTGTGCTCTAGTTCAGATATCCTCAAAATCTGGCCTGTTAGGGAGGCACAAGGACAGGTTTGAAAAACAGTGAGCTAAGCCATCATATTTTTCCTGAATGTTTGACAATAATAAATTGCTTTATTTGCCAAATTACTTGTGCTTCAGTTTTGTGTAAAAATAAATAACACAAAATAAACAAATGTTTATCTACATGCTTCTTGATTCCATCAGTTCAGTAGCATCCTGAGCACCATATGGCAGTAGGGTTTGCATTAAAGTTTCAAGCAATTTAATGCATATTGTGCTGAATACACGTGTATGCTCCTAAACCTCTTCTGGAGCTAAATTTGAGATACATTTAATTACAGATATTAATGAGAACTTTTTTTGTAATTGTATTTTAATCATAAAAGTTTAAGTTTCACTCTCAAGTCCTTTCAAAGCAAGGTTATAGGAAAGGGTTATTTATCTCGTGTCATATCTGCAATGCTCGGGCTCCACACATATCCAAAGAAACATATAACAGTACAAACAAATTTGCTGACTCTCCTGTCTGCTTCTAGAATAAAGGGCTGTATTGTAACGCCTAATAAAATATTTAATTAGGGAAAATAAAACAGCATTGTAATATACATTTATTTTCCACTTCATTATCTTCTTTTGCTGTAAAACACCTCGGAAAATTGAGCATGCTACACAGTGATTTGTTACACCAGAGACAAGCTTATATCTGTTTCTAATTCTCTGCAGCATATAAGACCAGGATCATAAATTCCATTAAACATTTCAAGGGCATGTGGGCTGTTGATGCACAATTGTGTAAATTGTACTAACAAAATGACAGTAATATATGATTGTACATTCATTTTACAGTGAAGTGCTTAAAGGGTCGGTAAAATCAAAATTCAATTTGCTTCTATTAACAAATTTTGCTTTATTCTAGGAAGAAATGCCCTACTATAAGTTAGCTGGTGATTTGTGGCTGCACATATATGCCTCTAGTCACAGGCTCATCTGATGTGTTCAGCTAGCTCCCAGTAGTGCATTAGCTACCTTGTTATGCTCTTCAAAAAAGGATACCAACAAAGCAAATGTGATATTAGAGGTACATTGGAAAGTTCTTTAAAATTGCACTCTTTCTAAATCATGAAAGTTTACATTTGACTTTACAGTCCCTTTAATCGATTATTTACGCTAAGGGCTCGATAACTGAAAGCTCTCTGAGCTGGCGAGATTATTAAAGAATGCTCACCAGTCCTTCTATTTCCCTGGTGGAATAATCTAAAGCCACTTTTTACCCTGAAAACAGGGTGTCTCGCTAAGGGGCGTATACTGCATTTTCATATGAAATGTGCACAAAACAAATTGTATTTTAAACATCATACAAAACAAATATTTGAACCATTCACACAAAAATAAGCAGGGAAAAAATTTATTGTTAAGGTGCATTAAAAATCGTAACAAAATTCATCACTAAAAATCGTATGTTAACAAAAAAAGTAAAATTTGTATGTAATTTACACAGTAATAAATCAAATTAATTATGCACAGCGTAATTGTAGTACACTGGATGTGCAAAAATCACACAGAAATTTGAACTTATAAATACAAAATGCAAAGCGTAATTGTTGTTTTTTCGTAAAATGGGCTGAACATGGGCGTATATGAAAATGTCTCTCTAATCCCAGCGTAATTTTATAAAGATTTTCGCTCTGCAGATCTCAGTTTTTTCTCGCCAACTAAAAGGTGGCGAGCTTTTCTCAGAACACTCAAAATAATTATAACCCTAATAGATAAACACATATATACGAAAATATAGGCGAATGTAAGGGCTTCTATGCAGAAAGCAGCATAATCTGAGTTATATTGGCTGCATGATTTTATTTTGAATGTGTTCCCCCTGCTCGCTGCTAACTTCGCTCTATGGAGTGAAGTGCCCCTATTCAGCGAGCTCCAATACTTTCAATAGGAGTCAACTCGCCACTCGCAGGGACGGCCCCTTTTTTACGATCATTCCACCGGGGCAAAGAGAAAGCAGGCAAAGTTTATATCATCTAGCCCTAAAAATATATAAAAATTACTTGAACATCCCTTTAAAGTCTGGATCACTTTGGATTCAGTAATGTTACTGGGGCCTTTCTTATGTACTGAAAAATGTGTCATTAACTTTAATGTAACAGGAACGAATATATTTCTGTCAGAAACACTCTCATTAAAAGAAATACAGATATTGAGTGTTTTTATTTTTCATTTTCTGACTGCCACTTCTCAACACCCGCCTTCATAATTACCGTAATCTTGTAAAAACATTATAATATACAGTGCAATTACCTGGGAAAATCAAACATGCCTGCAGTTATTCTGTATGAACAAAGGATTAGTGTTTGCACTAATGGCATGACTATCTAGTTTTGTATTTAAGGTTTTTGTAGATTTGTTAATCCCTGGAAGTCACAGAGGGCTCCAGTTCAATGAGTTTAACCAACTCTTGCTTTTCACTAAAATTGTGCTTTGTCTCACGCTCCCTAGAGAAGCCAAAAAGCAAATTCTAGAAACTGAAAATGCTGCAAACCAAATAGCTGGTTACAGAATTTGCTTTTTTACTGGAGGTATTAAATGTCCCTTTAAAAGAAAATTAAAGTCAACTGTTTTTTTTAAAAAGATGGTATTTCAAAATGTATTTCATTTTTTTATCTTGTGTTCTGAATAAACCAATGTTTTCTTGTCATACCTGCAAAGAAGTGTCCCTATCAGCCAATAAATTAGTCAGTTGTTCCTCATAGCCAATGAGGATTTGCAGAAAGTATTACATTAAAGGGACAGTCTAGTCAAAAATAAACTTTCATTATTCAGATTGGGATGTCATTTTAAACAACTTTCCAATTTCCTTTAATCATCAATTTTGCGTTGTTCTCTTGGTATTCTTAGTTGAAAGCTAAACCTAGGTACGCTCATATGCTAATCTCATAGCCCTTAAAGGCCGCCTCTTATCTGAATTCATTTGGACAGTTTTTCACAATTAGAGGACATTAGTTCATGTGTGCTATATAGATAACATTGTGCTCACGCAGGTGGAATTACCTAGGAGTCAGCACTGATTGGCTAAAATGCAAGTCTGTCAAAAGAACTGAAATAAGGGGGCAGTCTGCAGAGGCTTAGATAAAAGGTAATTACAGAGGTAAAAAGTATATTAATATAACTGTGTTGGTTATGCAAAACTGGGGAATGGGTAATAATTTATTACCCATTCCCCAGTTTTGCATAACCAACACAGCATGTTTATTGTTTAAAAAGATAGATAATCCCTTTATTACTAATAAAGGGATTATCTATCTTTTTAAACAATAAACATGCTGGTGTAGACTGTCCCTTTAATACTGCAGCATTAGTTTCAATTTAAACATATTTTTCTTTAAAAAACAATAGGCAATAAAATAAATAAATCTTTAACGTGCAAAAGCTGCTCTTAAATATTCTTATAAAAGTAAAGACTATGGGGCTAATTTATCAAAGTGCGAGCGGACTTGATACAATGTAGCGTATCATGTCCGTCGCACATCGATAAATGCCGATAGCATACGCTGTCGGCATTTATCATTGCACAAGCAGTTCTTGTGCAATGCCGCCTGCAGATTCACAGCCAATTGGCCGCTAGCAGAGGGTGTCAATCAGTTCGATCATATAGGATCGGGCGGATTGATGTCCGCGGTCTCAGAGCAGGCAGACCAGTTATGGAGCAGCGGTCTTTAGACCGCTGCTTCATAACTACTGCGGAAACAGGGGCAACGTAGCTTGATAATTCGGCCCCAAAGTATCAGGCAAGAAAGCAAAAAATACAGTTTGATCCAATTGATTTGTAATGGCGTGTGCAAAATATTTATTTTTATGGTAAAAATTGATATGACTAAGCTGTGAGATAACATTGTCTAACAAAGTAATGATGGACAGCAGGGGAGAAAGCTGTTTAAATTACTCTAAACAGAGATGATTCAGTCCATAAGGCTGACAAACTGCAGTTACTGTAGCTACGGAGTGAGTGACAATATGGCTGGAGCCAACAGGTAGCTCATTAATGCAAACTGTAAACACCTCTCTTGTGATTAGACTCTGTAATTAAAAAAAAAAAAAAACCCAACAACATTTCTTTAGTACAATGAATAACAGCACTGGAAACAATGTTGCAAAATATTTCTGCCATTCATTAAACTTTAAAATTACGCTTCTTTTTAAAAAATATTTATCATTGCATTATGGTAAACATACCGCTGATCTCCTACTGCAGTTAGCATATCGATGACGAATCGGCTTCCTCGAATTGTTGCGTACCCCACGGGCTGGACGCCAAAACCAAAGGGGGCACGCAACGATTGGAGGAAGCCGATTCGTCATCGATATGCTAACTACAGTAGGAGATGCGGGTGCAGGATCGGTGGTATGTTTACGCAATGGTAAATATTTTAAAAAAGAAGCGTAATTGTAAAGTTTAAAGAATTAAAGTGCCCCTGTTTAAGATTATTTTTAAATACTGGTCAGTAATTCATTACATTTTACAATCACTTTAAAGACACGGTTCTTAGCTATTATGAGCCCACATAGATTTACTCTTCAATAAAGGATACCAAGAGATTGGAAGCTAATTTGATCATAGACGTAAACTGGAAAGCTGTTTAAAAGTGTATGCACTCTCTAAATCATTAAATAAAAATATTTTGACTTTACTGTCCCTTTAATTTCTTTAGATCATTTATTTTACTTTAAAAATAAATAAATTATGCTTTGGACAATATCATATGCAGGTTGCCATAATGGAGCATCTATAACAAAAATAAGCAAATATCTAATTTCGGCTCCATTTGATCACCCAAATGAAATATCCACGGTGACTGTACTGTACCCTATATGCAGATCGCTAAATAATTGCAGCTTTTGGGAGCTTTTGGGAGAGTTAGAGCTTATAAAATTAACCAGAGATCAGATCTCTGTATATTTTTATAAATGTGCCCCAAATGCCAACAAAATACATTGGTGTGTTTTATTTATATACTAGTCCTAAAGCCTGTGTACATGGGCCATTTTTTCCAGTATAGCTGTTCCACCCCTTGCTCTCTCTCTATCCCCCTTCTCTTTTATTTTCTCTCTCCCCCTCTCTTTTGCGCTCTCTCTCCCCCTCTCTTTTGCGCTCTCTCCCCCCTCTCTTTTACGCTTGCTCTCTCTATCCCCCTCTCTTTTGCTCACTCTCCTCCTCTCTTTTGTTGTCTCTCCCCCTCTCTTTTGCTGTCTCTCTCCCTCTCTTTTTGCTGTCTCTCTCCTTCTCCTTTGCTGTCTCTCTCCCTCTCCTTTGCTGTCTCTCTCCATCTCTTTTGCTGTCTCTCTCCATCTCTTTTGCTCTCTCCCCCTCTTTTTTGCTCTCTCCCCCCTCTTTTGCTCTTTCTCCCCCCTCTTTTGCTCTCTCTCCCCCCTCTCGTTCCCCCCCCTATCTTTGTGCTCTTCCCCCCCTCTCTTTTGCACACACTCTATCTCTCTCCCCTATTTTGCGCTCTTCCCCTCTCTTTTGCTTTCTCTCTCCCCTTTCTCCCCCTCTCTTTTGCTCTCTCTCCCCTCTTTTGCTCTCTCTCCCCTCTCTTTTGCTCCCTCTCCCCCCTCTCTTTTGCTCTCTCTCCCCCCTCTCTTTTGCTCTCTCTCTCTCCCCTCTCTTTTGTTCTCTCTCTCCACCTCTCTTTTGTTCTCTCTCTCACCCCTCTCTCTTTTCCTCTCTCTCCTCCTCTCTTTTGTTGTCTCTCCCCTCTCTTTTGCTGTCTCTCTCCCTCTCTTTTTGCTGTCTCTCTCCCTCTCCTTTGCTGCCTCTCTCCCTCTCCTTTGCTGTCTCTCTCCCTCTCTTTTGCTCTCTCTCCCCCCTCTCTTTTGCTCTCTCTCTCTCCCCTCTCTTTTTTTCTCTCTCTCCCCCCTCTCTTTTGCTCTCTCTCTCCCCCTCTCTTTTCCTCCCTCTTATGCACTCTCCCTCTCCCTTTTGCTCCCTCCCGCTTTCTTTTAATTTCTCTCTCTCTCCCTCCCTTTTGCTCTCTCTCCCCCTCTCTTTTGCTCTCTCTCTCCCCCTCTCTTTTGCTCTCTCTCTCCCCCTCTCTTTTGCTCTCTCCCCCATATTTTGCTCTCTCTTTCCCCTCTCTTTTGTTCAGTCTCCCCCCTCTCTTTCCTCCCTCTCTTTTGCTCTCTCTCCCTCTCTCTTTTGCTCTCTCTCCCCCTCTCTTTTGCTCTCTCTCCCCCTCTCTTTTGTTCTCTCTCTCCCCCCTCTCTTCTGTTCTCTCTCTCCCCCTCTCTTTTGCTCTCTCTCCCCCTCTCTTTTGCGCTCTCCCCCCCTCTTTTGCTCTCTCTCTCCCCTTCTCTTTTGATCTCTCTCTCCCCCTCTCTTTTGCGCTCTCTCTCCCCCTCTCTTTTGCGCTCTCTCTCCCCTTTCTTTTGCGCTCTCTCCCCCCTCTCTTTTGCGCTCTCCCCCTCTCTTTTACGCTTTCTCTCTCTATCCCCCTCTCTTTTGCTCTCTCTCCTCCTCTCTTTTGTTGTCTCTCCCCTCTCTTTTGCTGTCTCTCTCCCTCTCTTTTTGCTGTCTCTCTCCCTCTCCTTTGCTGCCTCTCTCCCTCTCCTTTGCTGTCTCTCTCCGTCTCTTTTGCTGTCTCTCTCCATCTCTTTTGCTCTCTCAATCACCCCTCTTTTGCTCTCTCTCCCCCCTCTTTTTTGCTCTTTCCCCCTCTCTTTTGCTCTCTCTTTCGCCCCTCTCTTTTGCTCTCTCTCTCTCCCCCTCTCTCTTTTTCACACACTCTCTCTCTCTCCCCTATTTTGCGCTCTTCCCCTCTCTTTTGCTTTCTCTCTCCCCTTTCTCCCCCTCTCTTTTGCTCTCTTTCCCCTCTCTTTTGCTCTCTCTCTCCCCCCTCTTGTGCTCTCTCTCTCCCTCCTCTTTTGTTCACTCTCTACCCCTCTCTTTTCCCCCTCTCTATTGCTGTCTCTCTCCCCCTCTCTTTTACTGTCTCTCTCCCCCTCATTTGCTCTCTCACCCTCTCTTTTGCTCTCTCTCCCCCTCTCTTTTGCTGTCTCTCTCCCCCATATTTTGCTCTCTCTATCCCCCTATTGTGGTCTCTCCCCACCCTCTTTTGTTCTCTCTCTCCCCTCTCTCTTTTGTTCTCTCTCCCCCCCCTCTCTTTTGTTCCCCCCCCACCTCTTTTCTGTTCTATTTCTCCCCCTCTCTTTTCCCTCCTCTCTTTTGCGCTCTCCCCCCTCTCTTTTGCACTCTCTCTCTCCCCTCTCTTTTGCTCTCTCTCTTCCCCTCTCTTTTGCTCTCTCTCTCCCCCTCTCTTTTGCTCTATCTTTTGCTCTCTCTCTCCCCCTCTCTTTTGCTCTCTCTCCCCCTCTCTTTTGCTCTCTCTCTCCCCCTCTCTTTTGCCGTCTCTCTTCCCCTCTCTTTTGCTGTCTCTCTTCTCTTTTGCTGTCTCTCTTCCTCTCTCTTTTGCTGTCTCTCTTCTCCTCTCTTTTGCACTCTCTCTTACCCTCTCTTTTGCTCTCTCTCTCCCCCTCTTGTTTGCTGTCTCTCCCTCCCCCACTCTTTTTTTCTCTATATCCCCCCTCTTTTGCTCTCTATCTCCCGTTTATTTTGCTCTCTCCCCCTCTCTTTTGCTGTCTGTCTTCACCCCTCTCTTTTGCTGTTTCTCTCCCCCTCTTTTTTGCTGTTTCTCTCCCCCTCTCTTTTGCTTTCTCTCCCCCATATTTTGCTCTCTCTCTCCCCCATATTTTTCTCTCTCCCCTCACTTTTGTTCACTCTCTCCCCCCTCTCTTTTGTTCTCTCTCTCCCCCCTCTATTTTGCTGTCTCTCTCCATCTCTTTTGCTCTCTCAATCACCCCTCTTTTGCTCTCTCCCCTCTCTTTTGCTCTCTCCCCCTCTTTTTTGCTCTCAATCCTCCTTCTCATTCCCCCCTATCTTTGCGCTCTCTCTCCTCTCTCTTTTGCGCTCTCCCCTTATCTTTTGCTCTCTCTCCCCCTCTTTCCCCCCTCTCTTTTGCACACACTCTCTATCTCTCTCTCTCCCCTATTTTGCGCTCTTCCCCTTTCTTTTGCTTTCTCTCTCCCCTTTCTCCCCCTCTCTTTTGCTCTCTCTCCCCCATATTTTGCTCTCTCTATCCCCCCTCTTGTGCTCTCTCTCCCCTCTCTTTTGTTCTCTCTCTCCCCCCTCTCTTTTGTTCTCTCTCTCCCCCCTCTCTTTTGCTGTATCTCCCTCTCTTTTGCTCTCTCAATCACCCCTCTTTTGCTCTCTCTCTGCCCTCTTTTTTGCTCTCTCCCCCTCTCTTTTGCTCTTTCCCCCTTCTCTTTTGCTCTCTCTCTCCCCCTCTCTTTTGCTCTCTCTCTCCCCCTCTCTTTTGCTCTCTCTCTCCCCCATATTTTGCTCTCTCTTTCCCCTCTCTTTTGTTCAGTCTCCCCCCTCTCTTTCCTCCCTCTCTTTTGCTCTCTCTCCCTCTCTCTTTTGCTCTCTCTCCCCCTCTCTTTTGCTCTCTCTCCCCCTCTCTTTTGTTCTCTCTCTCCCCCCTCTCTTCTGTTCTCTCTCTCCCCCTCTCTTTTGCTCCCTCTCCCCCTCTCTTTTGCGCTCTCCCCCCTCTTTTGCTCTCTCTCTCCCCTTCTCTTTTGATCTCTCTCTCCCCCTCTCTTTTGCGCTCTCTCTCCCCCTCTCTTTTGCGCTCTCTCTCCCCTTTCTTTTGCGCTCTCTCCCCCCTCTCTTTTGCGCTCTCCCCCTCTCTTTTACGCTTTCTCTCTCTATCCCCCTCTCTTTTGCTCTCTCTCCTCCTCTCTTTTGTTGTCTCTCCCCTCTCTTTTGCTGTCTCTCTCCCTCTCTTTTTGCTGTCTCTCTCCCTCTCCTTTGCTGCCTCTCTCCCTCTCCTTTGCTGTCTCTCTCCGTCTCTTTTGCTGTCTCTCTCCATCTCTTTTGCTCTCTCAATCACCCCTCTTTTGCTCTCTCTCCCCCCTCTTTTTTGCTCTTTCCCCCTCTCTTTTGCTCTCTCTTTCCCCCCTCTCTTTTGCTCTCTCTCTCTCCCCCTCTCTTCCCACCCTCTCTTTTTCACACACTCTCTCTCTCTCCCCTATTTTGCGCTCTTCCCCTCTCTTTTGCTTTCTCTCTCCCCTTTCTCCCCCTCTCTTTTGCTCTCTTTCCCCTCTCTTTTGCTCTCTCTCTCCCCCCTCTTGTGCTCTCTCTCTCCCTCCTATTTTGTTCACTCTCTACCCCTCTCTTTTCCCCCTCTCTATTGCTGTCTCTCTCCCCCTCTCTTTTACTGTCTCTCTCCCCCTCATTTGCTCTCTCTCACCCTCTCTTTTGCTCTCTCTCCCCCTCTCTTTTGCTGTCTCTCTCCCCCATATTTTGCTCTCTCTATCCCCCTATTGTGGTCTCTCCCCACCCTCTTTTGTTCTCTCTCCCCCCTCTCTTTTGCTCTCTCTCCACCTTTCTTTTGCTGTCTCTCTCAACCTCTCTTTTGCTGTCTCTCTCCCCCATATTTTGCTCTCTCTATCCCCCCTCTTGTGCGCTCTCTCTCCCCTCTCTTTTGTTCACTCTCTCCCCCTCTCTTTTCCCCCCTCTCTTTTGCTGTCTCTCTCCCCCATATTTTGCTCTCTCTATCCCCCCCTCTCTTTTGTTCTCTCTCTTCCCCCTCTCTTTTTTTTTTTAAATATTTTATTTATTTCCAGCACTAGTCATAATAACAAACATTTTAAACAGTTGGATCCTTACAATGTTCAATACAGATTTGTCACTACAACCGCCCTGGCTTTTTCTATATATTTCAATGGTTTACTTCCTCCAACCTCCTTCTACTTCCTCCATCCCTTCAAATACCATTAGTTACCTATCTAAGCCTATATGTGCTTTACCCCACATGCTATTTGTCACATTATCTCATTCCTTCGCTACCCATCAATTAGGGAGCGAAAGGTCCTATGCCACATTGCGATTTGCTGCAAGCTTCTCAAAAGTCTTAGTAATGTGGCAATGGGTTATCCTTTTGTCAATCAATGTCTGTGCCATAGAGGTAAGTCTTTGTTCCATGTTGTTGGCATCAAAGTTTAACATTTTGCATTTTCATCACATCACTATCCCACCATTTCCAAAGTTCTACTCTTCTCTTACTCTCCCCGAGGCGCCCCCCCAGGATCAGGACTCTCCATCTTACCTAAGTCAATTTGTCATATACGGGCATGTTAGTTAAAGATATTCCACCTTCCCCTAAGTTGGGCTTCAAGGACAAACTCTGAGTCTTTAAATGGGTATATTATTTGTCTCTGGTGCGTGAGGTCTAAGCTGCAAATCAGGGGTTCCCATTTATTTAGAAAGTGTTTGGTCCACAACGTTACGTCCCCTTGTGTGTCTATCTGTTCATATGTCATTTGTCTTTGTACAGTTATTTTGAGCTGTGTTAGATTTGGTGAATCGGGTGTCATCCATTGTTTGAGAATAAGTTTTCTAGCCAGTAGTATTACATTGTGGATGAATTTAACGTGCTTCTGTGCATCTGACTGTGAATGCAGTAGGATCAACATAGTCGTTGTCAATTCAAATTTTTCCCCTGTAAGTTTCTCCACCCATCTCTGCGTCATTCCCCAGAATTTCTTGAGTCGCGGGCACTGCCATATCATGTGCTTAATGTTAGGGTTAGGGTGTGAACATTTTGGGCATAGCCCTGAGGTTTCGGGACTCCACTTGTGAAACTGTCTAGGTGTTATGTATGTATTGTGTAATAATTTCGTGTGTGATTCCCTGATCTCATTAGACAATGAGGCTTTCCTCACTTTCATAACACTTTGTTCAATAATTTGATCTGGGGTCGGTTGTCTATGTAGTGTGTCCCATTTATTTTGAAGGTGAAGTGGTTTTGTTGGGTGTGTTTTGAAGAGCCTTGTAGGTGTGTGAGATTGAGGTCATCCCCCCTCTGTGCAATGTCAGCAGTCTGTAAATTTCACAATTAGTGTCTGGCAGGTCCCCCGCTCTCAAGAGACCTTGTATATAGTGTCTACTCTGTAAGAAAGCAAAATGATGTTGGTTGGGTAAGTTAAAGGCTGTTTGTATCTCCACAAATGGTCTAACTGTTTTCTGATCTGCTGATAACACCTGTCTTATGGTAGTTAGTCCCCATTCTTCCCATTGTTTAAAAGGCTTGGTGGTAAAACCCGCCTAGAAATCTGGGTTACCCTTTAGTGGAAGATACGTAGTGTGTGTGAGTCCCAGAGCCTTGCAAATCTTCCTCCACGCTAGATTGGAATGGAATCATTTTTAATTCTAGTTTATAGAAGCTAGTTGGATTCCTTACACATTTTTTGTATGTTTTAGTGTCCTCTATAAGAGTTCTACATATTTTATCATAATGTTCTTTGTTGAGTATCACTATTCCCCCTCCTTTGTCTGCAGGCTTGATAACTATCTCTTTATTTTGTTCCAAAGTGTCAAGTGCCTCTCTTTCTTTTTTATTTAAATTATAATCTTTTCGATTTAATTTTGGTTCTTTCATTTTCTTTAAGTCATCTATTACTAGCTTCTCAAAGGTCTCTAGAAAGGGGCCTTTCTCATGTTTAGGGTAGAATGTTGATTTCTTTTTGAGGCCTGACTGTTTTATTTTTTCTGTCTGTTTGATATTCTCTTCTATAATTGTTTTTTCTACTGGTGTTTTAGAAAAATATCTCTTTAAAGTGAGGTTTCTGATGTATTTTTGCACATCTATATAGGTATTGAATTTGTTAATTTTCTTACTAGGAGCAAATGATAAACCTCTGCTTAAAACTTCATTTTGTTCTCGGTTTAAACTAATATTACTTAAATTGTAAATACCTTTGTAACTTGTGTTTTTATTGATCAACTCTTCTTGTAGTCCTAATGTGTTTCTTTCTGTTGGGTTTACATATTTTGAATTATCTACTTTTTCTTCTTGTCTTTTGGTTTTACATAATAGTTTTCCTCTTGATCCTCTCTTTCTGATTCCTTTCTCTTTCTTTGATTTCTGTTTTCCCTCTCTGGGGGTATTGGATCTTTGGTCATTTGTCCTACTCCTAAAAAATCCCTTTTATCTGTATGCATTTCTTGATTATTTTTGTTTGTTCTATTTTCTATATCTAAATGTCTCAAAGGTTCAAACCTGTTATAGGATTCATAATTCCCATTCCCATTTTGTCTTGGTTTATTTTGGGGCTGAAAACTCCTATATTCATTATCTTGTCTATCGTAATTTCTGAAATGTACATTCCTATTTTCATAATAGTGGTATTTCCCACTGCCCCTTCAATTTGTGCACGGGTCATGTGTGGGAGCATTTTCAGGGACCACGGGGTGATGAGTTCCCCCTCTAGTTTTGGATTGGTGAAGCTGCTTTTATCTAAAAGCCAATCCATTGCGTATTTAGCTAGGGCAGCCCAGTTATAATGTTCAATGTTTGGGAGCCCAAACCCTCCCATCTCTGGAGTGCAGGTCATCTTTGTGAAACTTATTCTGTGTTTTTTCCCTCTCCATAAGAATTGAAGGATGTCTCTATTTAGTGCGAGGAGATCTTGTTTGTGTATGAGTTCTGGTAGCATTTGAATAGTGTAGAGCAGTTTGGGAAACAGAATCATTTTAATTAATCCTACTCTTCCCGACAGTGTCAGTGTTAGTGCCGACCAGGTCACCAATGTACGTCTTAGACCTTTAATTAAGGGTCTGAAATTCAAGTCATACCACTGTCTGGGATCTCTAGATAAAGTGATACCCAAGTACCTAAATGTAGTAGTAATGATTTTAAAATTGTCCTGAAGCGGCATAGAAGGGTTTTTATTGTGTAGCCAAAGTAGCTCTGATTTTTCTTTATTAATACAATACCCCGATATTTGTCCGAATTCAGTGATAATGCGCATAATATTGGGGATATTATTTCTGGGTTCTTTCATGTATAGAATCATGTCGTCTGCAAAGAGTGAGATATGCATTGTTTCTTTGCCTATAGTCAGTCCCTCCATATCATTTCTAAGTTTAATTGCTAATGGCTCTAACGCAAGGTCAAAGAGGAGCGGCGACAGGGGGCAGCCTTGCCTCGTGCCTCGCTTAAGGGAGAATACCTTAGGAGTACCGTTAATTAGGATTGCTGCTCTAGGATCAGTGTAAATGGTGTGTATGGCTGTCATAAAGTCACCCCTTATGCCAAATTTTCCCAATGTGGTAAATAGATGGTCCCATAATATCTTGTTGAATGCTTTTTCAGCATCCACAAGTATTAGGCAGGCTTCCCCTCTCTCTGTCTCTCGGTCTTGTTTCTCCAGTCCCCAATAGTAAGTTAGTATGGATTGTAACTTTCTCATATTTTTCACTGATGATCTGCCCTTTACAAATCCCGTCTGGTCGTCGTGTATCAGGGAGGGTAAAATTTCTGTCAGTCTGTTGGCCAGTATTTTCGTGAACAGTTTGTAGTCTGAGTTAAGAAGGGATATTGGTCGGTATGAGGATGTCAGTAGGGGGTCTCTGTCTGGTTTGGGTATTACTGTCACGTTCGCTTCCGTAAACCTGCTAGATAGACCAGCTCTTCCCTCCCTAATTGCATTGAAGAGCAATGTGAGCGTCTCCGCTGTTTCCCCCTTTGATCATTTTATAAAATTCCCCTGATAATCCGTCAGGGCCAGGGGTCTTCTCTAAGGGTAATGTTTCGATAGACTTAATAACTTCCTGTGGGCTGATTGGAGCATTGAGTTTTTGGAGCTCCTCTTCAGCCACCTTCGGGAGGTTTATATCCTTCCAGAAGTTTTGTTTCTGTTCAATATGTATTCCTTGGGCACTGTATAGGTTAGAGTAGTAGTCTATGAATGCTTTGTGTATGTCTTTCTCCTGCGTTATTAATCTATCCTTTTCTCTAAGAGCTGTTATGTAGTTTGGTTTTCTGTCTAACTTGGTAACTCTTGCCAATAGTTTCCCTGTGCGATTCCCATAACGATAGAATTTCGCTTGCATACGATTCTGAGCCATCACTGATGTCTGAATGAGGTGTGTGTCTCTGAGTTGTTTAGTGTCTTTGTATTTTATTCTATTTTGTTCTGTCGGGTACCTCAGGTATTGGTTTCTAGCATTCAAAAGCTGGCGTAGCAGCAGCTCTCCCTTTTGTTTGTAAGTTGCAGTCAGTTTTATTGCATACCCCGTCACCACTCCCCTCAGCACCGCTTTTGCAGCTTCCCAGAACAGTGAAATATTATTCATGTGTTGGGCATTAAGTTCTTTATATGCCAGCCATTCCCCTACTAGGTGACTTCTCAGGTTTGTATCGTGGTACAGGTGTGTGGGGAATCTCCACCTACATGTCTTCCTATGAGGTGTGTCTGTGCGTAGCTCTAGTGTGACCGGGGCATGATCCGAAATAGTTATGGGGTCTATTCTCACCTCTCCAATTCTAGGACATAGCTGTTTCGACACTAGAAAGTAATCTATGCAGGACAGTGTAGTCTTTGATGGGTGTGTGCATGTATAATCTCTTGCTTCTGGGTTTCTTTCCCTCCATACATCTAGTAGAGTTAGGGTGTTTCTGAAGTTTTTAATAATTAGTGTTTCTCTTTTAGATTCTTTCCCTTGGTGCGTGTGATGTGTGATGCTACTGGGATCACGGAATCTATCCGCCGGTGTGTAAGGAGCGATGTTATAATCTCCTCCTGGTATAATGGGGAGATCTGAAAAGTGTATGAGCTGACTTTGGAGGTGGTTAAGGAATTCTCTTTTTCTTGTCTGGGGGCCATATATCCCACATAATACCACACTGAGCGACTCCAGTTGAACCTTAGTTATCAGGTATCTGCCCTCTGTATCAGACACCGTTTGTGAAGTAGTGTATTGTAACCCCTTACGAAACAACATTGCCACACCCCTCGCTCTTTTCCCCTCATATGGGGTGTAAAGGACCTCTCCAACCCAACTCTGTTAAAGTTTTTGGTGCTCTATTTGTGATAGGTGAGTCTCTTCTAGTATTGCAATGTCTGTTTTTCTGGACTTAAGCTGTCTCAGTATCGCCTTTCTTTTGATTGGTGAGGTTATTCCTCCCACATTCCATGTGGTGATCCTCATCCTAGCGTTTTGATCACCTAACTTTGGTCTCTTGTCAGTTTCAGTCACAAATGTGTGATGGAATATGCTAGATACAATTGGGTGGGAGTAATGAGGTGTGTTGTACTTACTCGTTTGTGCAGTCTCCCAGTTCTGTCCTCTTTTCCCCCAGGGTGGCGCCTCAAGGCTGGCTCGCTCTATCTATTGTTATAGTGTATAGCTAGCAATTGAACGTTACTATAATAGCTTCTTCACTCCTTTGTCTCCCCTCAACAATAACAACACCTACAATATTCTTTGCAATGAAACACTTAAACAACAAAACAGAGAAACAATAAATGCCCCCCCCCCCCCCACTTGTAAAGGATATAAGTTCACTTGTCTTAGTCTTTAAGTTGCTTTATTATTAAGTTCTTTTCTTCTGTGATCTTGGCAACAGCTTTCATCTGTCTGAATTTGAAGGGCGACTTTCACGATCTCGTGACAGTTCTTGTTTGCTCTCCCTCTGTAAGTGGAGCTTGAGTTGATTTGGTGAGTCGAAGTACAGGGGACCATTGGTTGTATGTAGACGTAGTCTCGCTGGATACAGAAGGGCTGCTGGTCTTCCTTGTTCCATGAGCTGCTTACAGTAAGGTGTGAATTCTTTCCTTTTGGCTGCTACTGCTGCAGAATAATCCTGGAACAGGTATACTTTCCTGCCTTCGAATTCCAACTGCCGGGCTTTTCTGTATGCTTGAAGGATTGCTACTTTTGCCTTGAAATTGAGGTATTTAACCATAATCTGTCTTGATTGTTGGTTATTTTCGCCCGTTTCTTTGGTCGCCAACCCTATGGGCCCTCTCTACAGTCTATGGCAGGCATGCTTGAGGAATATGGAGCATCTTTGGCAGTGTGTTTTCTGCAAATTCTATTAGTTGTGATCCTGGGAGGGATTCTGGAATTCCTACTATTCGCAGGTTGTTTCTTCTCGACCTGTTCTCCAGGTCGTCAATTTTCGCCCACAGTCTTTCATTTTGCTGCTGCAGTGTTTGGATATTGGTCTCAGCTTCTCTATGGCGGGTTTCTCCCTCCGCTACCCTTTGTTCTACTTGCGTTAGCCTTCCATTAAATGATTTAACTTCAGTTGTTAATGAGTCCATCCCTGTTTGTAATTGCTCAATTTTTGGCAAAAAGAGTGCAGATATTTGGGAGACAATTGGGTGGGGATCCACAGGGGCAGCATTCAGCGTGTCTTCTGTGTCCACGTGGGGCTGTGATGTGATGAGCCTGCCTGCCATTATTCCTGTTTTCTTATTAAAGGAATTATAGTATTTTTGCATGCAGCTTTAAGTATGTTTGCTGTTGTTTCTCAGTAAGTCAAGTTCTTAATGTGGTACTCTACACCTAAGCACCTTCAGTTCAAAGTCTATCAGATCACTGAATGGTATCAGATCTAAGAGGATTGTTTGCGATGGGTGGGTTGGGGGGGAGCAGGGTCTGACTCCCTAGCCCTGCATGGTTAGAGTGTGCTGTTTATAATTGAGGGTACAGTCTTTCTAGGGATTATTAGGTCTTGAGCTATCCAGCTGAGCTATTTATTGTATTATGGGTATACTCTCTTGATTTTCCCTATTAATGTGCTTCCCGGGTAGTTTTGTTAATGATCTCCCTTCTCCAGGAAACTGCTTTTGTTACCCTTTGTTTTTGTACCTTATAGCGTGTGTGGGTCTATGCTGTTCACCTTAGGTAATCGCTGCTTAATTAGACTTTGATTGACCCTCGGATGAGTTGTGGCTTTGGCTTCAGATGTTTTTTTAATCCTAAATGCTTGCAGCAGGATGGCAAGATGGTGGCTCTCCCGCCGTTAGCCTGGCTTTCTCTACAGGGCTCTCAATGTTTTATGCCCTATAATTTGGGGGAGTCCGGGCAGCCCTCCGCAGCCCATACCTGCCTATTTAAACTTCACCTTGCTTTCAGGCGAGTTGCGGCTCTAACTTTTACTGCGCCTCTATTTCTGGGTGCCAGGCGCAGGGTGTCAAGATGGCGGCGTTCCCGCCGTTAGTCTGGCTTTTCCCTTCAGACCTCTCAGTGCCTAATGATATGCCCAGGGCTCTTACCGGGTGTGTAGTCGTCTGATTCTGAACTCCCGCTTCAGGCTAGAGGGTTGTTTGTCGGCTGATTTCGACAGGGTAGGCTAGCGGGTGCGGTCACGGTTCACTCCGATTTCTTCTGTCTAATGACTTCTGCGGCGGGGGAGTCTGATGACTGACTCCTTGTCCTTGCTGAGAATTATCCCGGCAGTAGTATTATCCTCTGCCAAGGGGTATCAGCTTTTTCAGGTGGCACTTTTGAAGTTTGGTTCAAGTTTGAGTGCTGGTAACAGCGGAGCTCTTTTCCTTGCATCCACACTCTGTGCCCTCCCACCGGAAGTCCCTTCCCCCTCTCTTTTGTTCTCTTTCTCCCCCTCTCTTTTGTTTCCCCCCACCTCTCTTCTGTTCTCTCCCCATCTCTTTTGCTCTCTCTTCCCCTCTCTTTTCCCTCCTCTCTTTTGCGCACTCCCCCCTCTTTTGCACTCTCTCTCCCCTCTCTTTTGCTCTCTCTCTTCCCCTCTCTTTTGCTCTCTCTCTTCCCCTCTCTTTTGCTGTCTCTCTTCCCCTCTCTTTTGCTGTCTCTCTTCCCCTCTCTTTTGCTGTTTCTCTTCCCCTCTCTTTTGCTGTCTCTCTTCCTCTCTCTTTTGTTCTATCTCTCTCACCCCTCTCTCTTTTGTTCTCTCTCCCCCCTCTCTTTTGCTCTCTCTCTCCCCCATCTCTTTTCCTCCCTCTCTTAAGCGCTCTCTCCCCCCTTTCTTTTAATTTCTCTCTCCCCCCTCTCTTTTTCTCTCTCTCTCTCTCCCTTTCTTTTGCTGTCTCTCTCCACCTCTCTTTTGCTGTCTCTCTCCCCCATATTTTGCTCTCTCTATCCCCCCTCTTGTGCTCTCTCTCCCCTCTCTTTTGTTCTCTCTCTCCCCCCTCTCTTTTGTTCTCTCTCTCTCCCCCTCTCTTTTGTTTCCCCCCACCTCTCTTCTGTTCTCTCCCCATCTCTTTTGCTCTCTCTTCCCCTCTCTTTTCCCTCCTCTCTTTTGCGCTCTCCCCCTCTCTTTTGCACTCTCTCTCTCCCCTCTCTTTTGCTCTTTCTCTTCCCTCTCTTTTGCTCTCTCTCTCCCCCTCTCTTTTGCTCTCTCTTTTCACTTTCTTTTGCTCTCTCTCTCCCCCTATCTTTTGCTCTCTCTCTCTCCCCATTCTTTTGCTCTCTTCCCCCCTCTCTTTTGCTGTCTCTCTCCCCCTCTCTTTTGCTGTCTCTCTCCCCCTCTCTTTTGCTCTGTCTCCCCTCTCTTTTGCTGTCTCTTTCCCCATATTTTGCTCTCTCTATCCCCCCTCTTGTTCTCTCTCTCCCCCTCTCTTTTGCTCTCTCTCTCCCCCCTCTCTTTTGTTCTCTCTCTCCCCCCTCTCTTGTGTTCTCTCTCTCCCCCCTCTCTTGTGTTCTCTCTCCCCCCCTCTCTTTTTCTCTCTCTCCCCCCTCTCTTTTTCTCTCTCTCCCCCTCTCTTTTGCTCTCTTTCTCCCCCTCTCTTTTGCTCTCTCTCTCCCCCTCTCTTTTGCTCTCTCTCTCCCCCTCTCTTTTGCTCTCTCTCTCCCCCTCTCTTTTGCTCGCTCTCTCCCCCTCTCTTTTGCTCTCTCTCTCCCTCTCTCCCCCTCTCTTTTGCTCTCTCTCCCCCTATCTTTTGCTGTCTCTCTCCCCCATATTTTTCTCTCTCTATCCCCCTCTTGTGGTCTCTCCCACTCTCTTTTGTTCTCTCTTAATAGTGCTGTTAATGTTTCCTTCAAGTTATCCCCGTTCATGGCAAATTATGGGTTTCAACCATTCTTTTTGCCCGATTCTCTTCCCCTCTCTTTTGCTGTCTCTCTTCCTCTCTCTTTTGTTCTATCTCTCTCCCCCCTCTCTTTTGCTCTCTCTCTCCCCCATCTCTTTTCCTCCCTCTCTTAAGCGCTCTCTCCCCCCTTTCTTTTAATTTCTCTCTCCCCCCTCTCTTTTCTCTCTCTCTCTCTCTCTCTCCCTTTCTTTTGCTGTCTCTCTCCACCTCTCTTTTGCTGTCTCTCTCCCCCATATTTTGCTCTCTCTATCCCCCCTCTTGTGCTCTCTCTCCCCTCTCTTTTGTTCTCTCTCTCCCCCCTCTATTTTGTTCTCTCTCTCCCCCTCTCTTTTGTTCTCTCTCTCTCCCCCCTCTCTTTTGTTCCCCCCCACCTCTCTTCTGTTCTCTCCTCATCTCTTTTGCTCTCTCTTCCCCTCTCTTTTCCCTCCTCTCTTTTACGCTCTCCCCCTCTCTTTTACACTCTCTCTCTCCCCTCTCTTTTGCTCTTTCTCTTCCCTCTCTTTTGCTCTCTCTCTCCCCCTCTCTTTTGCTCTCTCTTTTCACTTTCTTTTGCTCTCTCTTTTCCCTCTCTTTTGCTCTCTCTCCCCCTCTCTTTTGCTCTCTCTCCCCCCCTATCTTTTGCTCTCTCTCTCTCCCCATTCTTTTGCTCTCTTCCCCCCTCTCTTTTGCTGTCTCTCTCCCCCTCTCTTTTGCTGTCTCTCTTCCCCTCTCTTTTGTTGTTCTCTCTTAATAGTGCTGTTAATGTTTCCTTCAAGTTATCCCCGTTCATGGCAAATTATGGGTTTCAACCATTCTTTTTGCCCGATTCTCTTCCCCTCTCTTTTGCTGTCTCTCTTCCTCTCTCTTTTGTTCTATCTCTCTCCCCCCTCTCTTTTGCTCTCTCTCTCCCCCATCTCTTTTCCTCCCTCTATTAAGCGCTCTCTCCCCCCTTTCTTTTAATTTCTCTCTCCCCCCTCTCTTTTCTCTCTCTCTCTCTCCCTTTCTTTTGCTGTCTCTCTCCACCTCTCTTTTGCTGTCTCTCTCCCCCATATTTTGCTCTCTCTATCCCCCCTCTTGTGCTCTCTCTCCCCTCTCTTTTGTTCTCTTCTCCCCCCTCTATTTTGTTCTCTCTCTCCCCCTCTCTTTTGTTCTCTCTCTCTCCCCCCTCTCTTTTGTTCCCCCCCACCTCTCTTCTGTTCTCTCCTCATCTCTTTTGCTCTCTCTTCCCCTCTCTTTTCCCTCCTCTCTTTTACGCTCTCCCCCTCTCTTTTGCACTCTCTCTCTCCCCTCTCTTTTGCTCTTTCTCTTCCCTCTCTTTTGCTCTCTCTCTCCCCCTCTCTTTTGCTCTCTCTTTTCACTTTCTTTTGCTCTCTCTTTTCCCTCTCTTTTGCTCTCTCTCCCCCTCTCTTTTGCTCTCTCTCCCCCCCTATCTTTTGCTCTCTCTCTCTCTCTCCCCATTCTTTTGCTCTCTTCCCCCCTCTCTTTTGCTGTCTCTCTCCCCCTCTCTTTTGCTGTCTCTCTCCCCCTCTCTTTTGCTGTCTCTCTCCCCCATATTTTGCTCTCTCTATCCCCCCTCTTGTGCTCTCTCTCCCCTCTCTTTTGTTCTCTCTCTCCCCCCTCTATTTTGTTCTCTCTCTCCCCCCTCTATTTTGTTCTCTCTCTCTCCCCCTCTCTTTTGTTTCCCCCCACCTCTCTTCTGTTCTCTCCCCATCTCTTTTGCTCTCTCTTCCCCTCTCTTTTCCCTCCTCTCTTTTGCGCTCTCCCCCTCTCTTTTGCACTCTCTCTCTCCCCTCTCTTTTGCTCTTTCTCTTCCCTCTCTTTTGCTCTCTCTCTCCCCCTCTCTTTTGCTCTCTCTTTTCACTTTCTTTTGCTCTCTCTCTCCCCCTATCTTTTGCTCTCTCTCTCTCCCCATTCTTTTGCTCTCTTCCCCCCTCTCTTTTGCTGTCTCTCTCCCCCTCTCTTTTGCTGTCTCTCTCCCCCTCTCTTTTGCTCTGTCTCCCCTCTCTTTTGCTGTCTCTTTCCCCATATTTTGCTCTCTCTATCCCCCCTCTTGTTCTCTCTCTCCCCCTCTCTTTTGCTCTCTCTCTCCCCCCTCTCTTTTGTTCTCTCTCTCCCCCCTCTCTTGTGTTCTCTCTCTCCCCCCTCTCTTGTGTTCTCTCTCCCCCCCTCTCTTTTTCTCTCTCTCCCCCCTCTCTTTTTCTCTCTCTCCCCCTCTCTTTTGCTCTCTTTCTCCCCCTCTCTTTTGCTCTCTCTCTCCCCCTCTCTTTTGCTCTCTCTCTCCCCCTCTCTTTTGCTCGCTCTCTCCCCCTCTCTTTTGCTCGCTCTCTCCCCCTCTCTTTTGCTCTCTCTCTCCCTCTCTCCCCCTCTCTTTTGCTCTCTCTCCCCCTATCTTTTGCTGTCTCTCTCCCCCATATTTTTCTCTCTCTATCCCCCTCTTGTGGTCTCTCCCCACTCTCTTTTGTTCTCTCTTAATAGTGCTGTTAATGTTTCCTTCAAGTTATCCCCGTTCATGGCAAATTATGGGTTTCAACCATTCTTTTTGCCCGATTCTCTTCCCCTCTCTTTTGCTGTCTCTCTTCCTCTCTCTTTTGTTCTATCTCTCTCCCCCCTCTCTTTTGCTCTCTCTCTCCCCCATCTCTTTTCCTCCCTCTCTTAAGCGCTCTCTCCCCCCTTTCTTTTAATTTCTCTCTCCCCCCTCTCTTTTCTCTCTCTCTCTCTCTCTCTCTCCCTTTCTTTTGCTGTCTCTCTCCACCTCTCTTTTGCTGTCTCTCTCCCCCATATTTTGCTCTCTCTATCCCCCCTCTTGTGCTCTCTCTCCCCTCTCTTTTGTTCTCTCTCTCCCCCCTCTATTTTGTTCTCTCTCTCCCCCTCTCTTTTGTTCTCTCTCTCTCCCCCCTCTCTTTTGTTCCCCCCCACCTCTCTTCTGTTCTCTCCTCATCTCTTTTGCTCTCTCTTCCCCTCTCTTTTCCCTCCTCTCTTTTACGCTCTCCCCCTCTCTTTTGCACTCTCTCTCTCCCCTCTCTTTTGCTCTTTCTCTTCCCTCTCTTTTGCTCTCTCTCTCCCCCTCTCTTTTGCTCTCTCTTTTCACTTTCTTTTGCTCTCTCTTTTCCCTCTCTTTTGCTCTCTCTCCCCCTCTCTTTTGCTCTCTCTCCCCCCCTATCTTTTGCTCTCTCTCTCTCCCCATTCTTTTGCTCTCTTCCCCCCTCTCTTTTGCTGTCTCTCTCCCCCTCTCTTTTGCTGTCTCTCTCCCCCTCTCTTTTGCTGTCTCTCTCCCCCTCTCTTTTGCTGTCTCTTTCCCCCATATTTGGCTCTCTCTATCCCCCCTCTTGTTCTCTCTCTCCCCTCTCTCTTTTGCTCTCTCTCTCCCCCCTCTCTTTTGCTCTCTCTCTCTCCCCTCTCTTTTGTTCTCTCTCTCCCCCCTCTCTTGTGTTCTCTCTCTCCCCCCTCTCTTGTGTTCTCTCTCTCCCCCCTCTCTTCTGTTCTCTCTCCCCCCCTCTCTTTTTCTCTCTCTCCCCCCTCTCTTTTGCGCTCTCTCTCCCCCTCTCTTTTGCTTTCTTTCTCCCCCTCTCTTTTGCTCTCTCTCTCCCCCTCTCTTTTGCTCGCTCTCTCCCCCTCTCTTTTGCTCGCTCTCTCCCCCTCTCTTTTGCTCGCTCTCTCCCCCTCTCTTTTGCTCTCTCTCTCCCTCTCTCCCCCTCTCTTTTGCTCTCTCTCCCCCTATCTTTTGCTGTCTCTCTTTCCCATATTTTTCTCTCTCTATCCCCATCTTGTGGTCTCTCCCCACTCTCTTTTGTTCTCTCTTAATAGTGCTGTTAATGTTTCCTTCAAGTTATCCCCGTTCATGGCAAATTATGGGTTTCAACCATTCTTTTTGCCCGATTCTCTTCCCCTCTCTTTTGCTGTCTCTCTTCCTCTCTCTTTTGTTCTATCTCTCTCCCCCTCTCTTTTGCTCTCTCTCTCCCCCATCTCTTTTCCTCCCTCTCTTAAGCGCTCTCTCCCCCCTTTCTTTTAATTTCTCTCTCCCCCCTCTCTTTTCTCTCTCTCTCTCTCCCTTTCTTTTGCTGTCTCTCTCCACCTCTCTTTTGCTGTCTCTCTCCCCCATATTTTGCTCTCTCTATCCCCCCTCTTGTGCTCTCACTCCCCTCTCTTTTGTTCTCTCTCTCCCCCCTCTATTTTGTTCTCTCTCTCCCCCCTCTCTTTTGTTCTCTCTCTCTCCCCCCTCTCTTTTGTTCCCCCCCACCTCTCTTCTGTTCTCTCCCCATCTCTTTTTCTCTCTCTTCCCCTCTCTTTTCCCTTCTCTCTTTTACGCTCTCCCCCTCTCTTTTGCACTCTCTCTCTCTCCCCTCTCTTTTGCTCTTTCTCTTCCCTCTCTTTTGCTCTCTCTCTCCCCCTCTCTTTTGCTCTCTCTTTTCACTTTCTTTTGCTCTCTCTTTTCCCTCTCTTTTGCTCTCTCTCCCCCTCTCTTTTGCTCTCTCTCCCCCCCTATCTTTTGCTCTCTCTCTCTCCCCATTCTTTTGCTCTCTTCCCCCCTCTCTTTTGCTGTCTCTCTCCCCCTCTCTTTTGCTGTCTCTCTCCCCCTCTCTTTTGCTGTCTCTCTCCCCCTCTCTTTTGCTGTCTCTTTCCCCCATATTTGGCTCTCTCTATCCCCCCTCTTGTTCTCTCTCTCCCCTCTCTCTTTTGCTCTCTCTCTCCCCCCTCTCTTTTGCTCTCTCTCTCCCCCCTCTCTTTTGTTCTCTCTCTCCCCCCTCTCTTGTGTTCTCTCTCTCCCCCCTCTCTTGTGTTCTCTCTCTTCCCCCTCTCTTCTGTTCTCTCTCCCCCCCTCTCTTTTTCTCTCTCTCCCCCCTCTCTTTTGCGCTCTCTCTCCCCCCTCTCTTTTGCTCGCTCTCTCCCCCTCTCTTTTGCTCGCTCTCTCCCCCTCTCTTTTGCTCGCTCTCTCCCCCTCTCTTTTGCTCTACCCCTCTCTTTTGCTCTCTCTCCCCCTATCTTTTGCTGTCTCTCTCCCCCATATTTTTCTCTCTCTATCCCCATCTTGTGGTCTCTCCCCACTCTCTTTTGTTCTCTCTTAATAGTGCTATTAATGCTTCCTTCAAGTTATCCCCGTTCATGGCAAATTATGGGTTTCAACCATTCTTTTTGCCCGATTCATTCATGTCTCAGGGTATTCTGGCTTTGGAGGAGCATCTCCGGCAACTCCGTTCCACGTGGGTGCAGATTCAGGATTGCCCTCATCGTTCTATGCAGCGCCAAAAGTTCCAGGCTGATCGTAGGCGTCTGCCCGCACCTTCCTACCAGATTGGTGAGAGAGTTTGGCTGTCCTCCCACAACTTGAACCTTTGTGTGCCTTCCAATAAATTGGCTCCCCATTATGTTGGTCCTTTTCGAATACTCTGACTGGTTAATCCTGTGGCCTACGCTCTTGACCTTCCTCCTGCTATGCGCATCTCCAATGTTTTTCATGTCTCCCTCTTGAAACCATTGGTTTGTAATCGGTTTACCACTGTGTTGCCTCATCCCCGTCCTATCTTTGTGGACAACCATGAGGAGAATGAAGTCAGCAGCATTATTGACTCTCGTATGTCCAAGGGTGTACAGTTTTTGTTTCACTGGAGGGGCTACGGTCCGGAGGAGTGTTCTTTTGTTCCCTCCTCTGATGTTCATGCTCCCGCCCTCCTCCGTGCCTTCCATGCTCGTTTCCCCAATAAGCCTTTTGTCCTCCCACGGGGAGGGGTCGTTAAGGGGAGGGTACTGTCAGGATTTTTTCCCTGTTGTGTTTGCCATGTGCTGCTGACAGCCATTTTACTCACCTCTCTTCCTGACTGTGGTGCATTGTGGGGGATGATGCTCATTTCCTGCACTTCCTTTTATGGCCAGACTGGTTTGCATCATACGTGTGAGACAGGATGCAGTCTCAGAATTGTGATGTCATCACTTATTATTTAAAGGGCCTCTGTTCAGTATGCTTTGCCTTTGCGTTGTCTCAGACCTGTTTGTGAGAGTTCCTGTGTATTACCTGGCTGCCTGACGTCCTTCCTGGTTCCTGATCCCTGGCTTGTTCCTGACTCTGGCTCGTCTGACTATTCACTTTGGCTCCTGACTCGGCTCGTCTGACTACCATCTCTGGTTTTTACTCCTGGCTTGTTATTTGACTTGTGGACTTTTTATTATTTTTTGCTATTAATAAAGGTGTGATTATTTTTGCACTTCTCGTCTCAGTCTGATTCCTGGCACCCTGACACACTGCTTTTAACCCTAACCTACAGCTGACCTTTTCCCACCACTGCTTTTAACCCTAACCTGCAGCTGACCTGTTCCCACCACTGCTATTAACCCTAACCTACAGATGACCTGTTCTCACCACTGATATTAACCCTTACCTGCAGCTGACCTCTTCTCACCACTGCTATTAACCCTAACCTGCAGTTGACCTCTTCCCACCACTGATATTAACCCCAACCTAGAGCTGTCCTGTTCCCACCACTGCTATTAACCCTAATCTACACCTGACCTGTTTCCACCACTGCATTTAACAATAACTGTAGCTGACCTGTTTCTGCCACCTGCTTGATTCCCTGCTACAATTAAACTTTAATTGCCACTGATTTGATCTCCCCACAGCTGTGTAACTCTTTGCCTTGACATTTATTTTGCCATTTTAATGTCTTGTTAGAACAAATATTAACATTTGATATTCAAATATTAAGACTAAAAGGAAATTGATTAGTGATTCTTAGAGACTTGCACTTAATTTTTTTTTGAAAGCTTAATGTAATAATCTAATGTTAAATTCAATTTCATAACTGGACGTCTTCCCTAAAATCTAACTCATGCAAATTATAAAAAAGTAAAAAAAAAAAAGCCCATTAAATTCACTTTACATTAATTGGGCTGAACAACCTTCCTCAGTCTCTTCATAGTCATTGGCAACTCACCTCAATGCAAATATTACTAACCACACTCTACGAATCTTAGCGGTAAATCCACCGCGGTCTACAACAGCTATGTAGCAAACAGCACATTTCCCCAAACTCACCACCAAATGCAAAGTGCCTCCATGTAGACACAAATTGATTGGTGCATGTGCACAACGCACTAGCTTGTCTGTCAATTAGGTTGTGTGTAAAATCAAATGCAACAACCAGCTGAAAAGTACATTTTCAGACTGGTAACTGCAGTGTATAAGAAATGTGTTCCAATACAATACTGAGAGTGCACAATGCCAGAATACTATTGACTTTTTTGTCACATTAAAGGGCATCAAATATACCTTTACTTCTCTACTATAAAAACTGAGCACAGTGGTTCTTTAATTGGAAATCTTTTATGAATGACATTTACAGTAAACATCACCCACTGCTGAGTGTAAAATTATTTATTCCTATATTATAGCATATTCTGCAGCCCTTTCAAATGAGGCTTCCCTTATGGAACATATACAAGAATTTATTTTAAATTGCTAAAGGTGCTAATGGAATAAACTGTGTAAAACTAATGTGAGGAGGATTTTTTTTCCACAGCAGGGTACACAGCATTTCAATACAAACATAATATATTTAGAAAATGTCTAGAAAGCCGCATAAAAAGGTGAAATTAGGATTTTTTTTAAGGGACATTAAACTCAATATTTTTTATGCATCACACATTATTCACTGGATTAGAAAACAACTGCATGCAAAATAATTGTTTGAGATCATTTAAAAGTGTAATTATATTCAATAAACATGCATTGTTTTGATGGCACAAGACACACCCCTTACAAACCCGCCAAAATGTTTTTATTTTACGTTCTTTGCTGTGGCCTTAGGGACAGATATAAATGAGGTTCTATCAGAGTTGCCGCTAAGGCCATATTTTGTGAGCGGCCCAGCAAAAAAACATTTTGAGAGCAAATCGTTGAAAGAATGTGATTGACACAAAAATAGAAAAAAAAATGATTCACACCACCATATCAGTGTAAAAAAATGAGGATAAAATTATTAAAATGCCCTTATGTATTTTGGCCACGTCTCTGGCGATTTTTAATACCAGCAATGTTGTTTTGGTTTTTTTCTTTTATAATTAATGTTTAATAAATGTGCCTTATTTAGAGTCACAAAATGATAGCTACTGACATGTGCTGTGCATAAGGCTAAATGGTGGATACTAGAATCCCTTTCAGATGAAAGGACATACAGGTACCCCTTGGTTTAAAATGGTGTCTAATTCAAGAGGAAAAATAGTGTAAAAAAATCAAATGTGTCAAATAGAGATGTGCGTTAGTTTTAGTACAAATGCACATTCATATGAAAATCGAATATTCATTTAGTTTTAACAAAACAAATATCCGAAGAAATTAATCAATGAAAATTAAAGAAAATAAAAGGGATACTAAACCCAATTTTTTTTTCTTTCGTGATTCAGATAGAGCTTGGAATTTTTTATTTATTTTTTTAACATAGTTTTTATTAGATTTTATAAATTATACAACAGATGTACCAGAGAATCTCAAACACATAGATCATTATACAATATGCAGTATGCATTATTTTACTATACCGACTTTCCCAACTAATAGTTCAACAGTTAGCATTAGACTCATGCCATTGCATGGACAGAAAAAAGAAAAAAAAAAAAAAAAAGAGAGAAAGAGGGGGGGGGGGAAAGGGACACTTGACTGATTGAATCCTCTCTCTGCCCTCCTCACCAGCTGCCCATCATCACTAAATCGGTATTCCTAAAAGGGAATATTAAATGTTCCACTTCAGGGGGTGAAAAAATCTTAATAAACTTTGCCCATTTATCCAAAAGACTTCTTATTTCCTTTTCTGGGTGAAGTGCTGTAGTGTTCTGTTCAATTAAATATTGCTTTCTAAGATAATTTTTAACTTCGGAAATTGAGGGTATTATTGTTTTTTTCCAATTTTTAAATAATAAGTTTCTGGCCGCAAGTATAGTTGCGTTTACTAATTTAAAGTCTAGGTGATAATTTGTCTTGTCGACCAAAAAGATAACATGGAACATTGTTATTTGACAAGGATTAACTTTCACTATTTTATTTAACCAGTATTCTATTTTGTGCCAGAATTGTGAAATTCTAGGGCAGTCCCATATCATGTGATCCAAATCTGCAGCTTGGAGACTGCACTTAGGGCATTTATTAAAATTCAAGTTATACCATCTGTAACCTCTTTCTGGGGTATAATATATTTGATAGATAAGTTTTAAATGTGATTCTCTCCAGGTCTCAGCGAGGGTTGTTTCCATTGCCATTTGAATTGATCTGGCTATTTGTAAACCACTAAGTGTGTTAACCTGAGTTCCCCATTTCTGCGCTAATCTCGTTAGATTTTCATCTCCTTTATAAGAGACGAGACAATTATACCATGGGGTTATTGAGAACAAGCCAGCCTTATTTAGGGATATCCAATTATCTAACATGTCCCACTTCCATTTCCATCTATGTTTATTCATTAATTGCCAGACATAATGCCTGGTTTGTAGGTACATAAAGAATTCCTGATTCCTAAAGTCAAATTCTGTTTTTAGTTCTTCAAAGGATTTAATGATTCCTGAGTCCTGTTTAAGAAACTGCGAAATTTTTATGAGACCTTGATTATGCCATCGTTGTAGTATCTGGTCTTGTGTTCCCTCCTGGAATTCTGGATTACCTAGGAAGGTTTGGTATGTTGGTATTTGGGTATTTACCTGGATGTGAGCACCAATTTTTCCCCAGGCTACTAGGATCGTGTATATAGTCTTTAGACCTTTTATCCTCTTGGGTATTTGATGAAAAGGAATATGTAAGAGTGAAATTGGTGATAGCGGATTAATCAAACTCTGATCTAATTCATAGTCAGAAAAATGATTGGATCCAGCTATCCAATCTGTCGCTATTCGACCCAAAAAAGCTAAATTGTATAGATAGAGATCAGGCAAAGCCATTCCACCTTTTGATTTCGGAAGCGATAGTCTCTTCAAAGAAATTCTAGGTTTCTTAGCTTGCCATAGGAAGTGGCGAAGGGCTGTATTCAACCTTTTGACATCAGATATTTTTAAGATAAAGGGTAAACTTTGAAAAAGATATCCTATTTTGGGGAGTAAAATCATTTTGAACATGGCGATTCGACCTGCAATTGAAAGAGGGAGATTTTGCCAGCTCCTCATTTGTTGTATAATTTGCTGTATAATGGGAATAAAGTTTAGTGTGTACCAATCCAGAGGGTCTGCTGAAATGTGAACTCCAAGGTATCGAAATGATTTAGTAACTATTTTAAATGGATTATCGGTGAGAGAGTCATTTTTTATCCTTAGCCACATCAGCTCTGATTTGGTTCTATTCATTTTATAACCCGAGAATAAACCAAAGGTCTCAATTATATTTACCAGCTTGGGAATATTTTGAGTGGTGTTCGCTAAATACACCAGCAGGTCATCCGCGTATAAAGCTACTATTTTGATAGCAAGGGGCTCTATTGCTAAATCAAACAATAGAGGGGATAGGGGGCAACCTTGTCTCGTACCTTTGCCTAGTTTAATCTTACCCGATACTTGGCCCTGTATTATCAGGTTCGTAGATGCTTGTGTACAGATATTTTTGACTACGTTGAGAAAATTATTTGAGAAGCCGAATTTAGTTAATGTATCGAATAGATAGAGATGATCAACACTATCGAAGGCCTTTTCAGCGTCTATCGCGATTACTACTGCATCTGGATATGTGATATGGAAGTTATCCTCGGAAGATTTAAAGTGCTCAACTATCGTGAGAAGTTGTCTAATCTTGGCTACTGAGCTGCGATTGTTCAAAAAACCGGCTTGATCTGTATGGATGATCTCAGGCAGTCCTTTTTGCAGTCTCCTAGCTAAAATGGATGTGAATATTTTGTAATCGGAATTCAATAGCGCGATTGGTCTATACGATTCTCTTTTTTGTGGGTTCTTCCCAGGTTTTAATATGAAGATAGTGTGTGATTCTAAGAAGTTAGATGGGATTTGGGCATTCTCTTGAAAGAAGAAATTAAACAGGGTTACGAGACAAGGTGCTATTACCGCGCTTAGACTTTTATAGAATTCGTTGGGGATTGCATCTGGTCCTGGTGATTTTTCTAGTTTTAACCCAGATATTGATTGCAAAACTTCTGATTCAGAGATTGGTGCATTTAAGTTACTTATAAAGTCCGCCTTGCCTTTTTTGATGGGTACATCAACCCAAAAGCCTTCTTGCACAACTTTATCTGATACCGACGGGGCATATATATCTTTATAATAATGAAAGAATGAATCTAAGATTTCCTCTGTTGAGGTTATGAGGTTATTTCCAACCTGTAGGCTTTCAATCAAGTTTGATTGTCTGGAATTCTTTACTAGACTTGAAAGCATTTTACCAGCTTTATTTCCATATTTATACAGCCTGGATTTATATTTTAATTCAGATTGTATTGTTTGTGTAGTGAGAAAAGTATCGCGTTCCTTTTTTACTCTGATATATTTGTTCCAATTACTTTTGCTAGAATTACTCAAATAGATATTGTATGCATTGACGACTGAGGCTACAAGCTGACTTTCTTTTTGTTTAGATTCTCGAGTTAATTTAGCTGTGTATGCTATAATTTCTCCCCTTAAGACCGCTTTAGCTGTCTCCCATAGGATCGCGGGATTGGATACTGAGCCTTCGTTTAGCCTGTAAAATTCCTGTAGTCTAGATTTTAGCCAATCTCTAAATTTTATATTATTACTTAAATATTTAGGGTAAAAAAAACGTGAAGCTACTGAGTTTTTCCTATGGGTTGGAATATCCAACGCTATTGGAGCGTGGTCCGATATGCAAATTTCTGCAATGGTGGCTTTTGCGCCTGCTTGGACGCACTGATCATTTATTAATATGAGATCTATTCTGGAAAGGCTTTTAGTAGCCCTTGAATGACAAGTAAATGCCTTAGTATGAGGATTCTGTGTCCTCCAGATGTCTCTTACTGCTAGAGTGAGATATACATTTTTGAATAATTTCATTTCAAGGTTGTCTTTTTTTGTTTTTCTAAGTTTACCCCTATATCTGTATCTATCCGAAGAGAAGCATGGGGCCATATTGAAATCGCCTGCTAGGATTAATTGACCCTCGCTGACCTGAAGAATTTGAGCTTGAAGCGTGTCCCAGAAGTGGTAATCAATAATGTTCGGAGCATAAAGATTACAGATGGTATATATCAAACCCTGAGATTTTATTTTTATGATCACATATCTACTATGCGGGTCAATTATGGTGAGTAGTTTTTCATACATCAATCTCTTTCCCAGGAGAATCGCAACTCCTTTTTTTCTATCAGGTGATGGCGCCGCTATTACCTCGGCAATCCAGGAGTTCTTTAATTTTGTGGATTCCTCTGTGTTTAAGTGCGTCTCCTGTAGGAGTGCTATGGTGGTGTTTAATTTCTGTAAATGAGATAGGATAGTTTTACGTTTAATCGGGGCAGTTATGCCCCCTATGTTCCATGATGTGATTCTGATCATGTACTTCCTATACTAACACGGGGAAATGATCTTAACATTTGAGAGAGGGATAAGTTTGTTCTGGATATGGATGAGATTTAAGGAGGGGGGAGAGAGGAATAGAAGAAAAAAAAAAAAAAAAAAAAAAAAAAGGGGGAGAAAAGAGAAATTTAGATTGTAAGTCTTTATGTAGAGAATAAGATAACATTTTTAATTCTAAAGTAAGTAAATCAAACTTCCTGTCACTACTGTTTAAAGCCAAACTCTTCTAGCTTTTTTACTGCTTCCTCAGCAGAATCAAAAAAACATATTTGATCATTATAAGTAAACTTAAGTCTTGCGGGGTAAACAACAGTTGCTTGCCAGCCTTCTTTAATAAGTTTCCCGCACAGCGGGGTAAGTTCTCTCCTTTTCCTGGAGGTCTCTATTGAGAAGTCCTGGAAAAGGAGGATCCTGTTGCCTTCAAACATAATTGGTTGGTTCCGTCTGAAGTGCTGTAGATACATGACTTTATCTTGGAAATTTAGGAACCTTGAAATAATTGGTCTAGGCCTATTTGAATTGGGTACGTTATCTGGAGGTCTCCCGATACGGTGCACTCTCTCTATAGTGAAAAGTGAATGATTTGGGGGAATTTTTAGTAATGAAGGTAGTGTTTCAATCATAAATTTCATTAGGTCTTCCTGTTTGCCGGGATCGGGGACACCAATAATCCTCAGATTATTTCTCCTAGATCTATTTTCTAGGTCGTCTATTTTTGTTTGGAGTTTTTTAATCTCATCTTGGTTATTTTCTATCAGGGGTATGTAAATGTTTGTCGTGTCTTCAATGTCAGAGACACGTTGCTCAACTTCCTGAAGCCTGGTAGAAAATTGTCTAATTTCTGCTGTGAGAGATGCTAGATCTTGTTTAATCTCACTCCTTAAAAAGTCAAATTTTGGTGAAATAGCTTCTAATATATTAGCTACCAATTCTTGGTTATCTTGCGATGCTACATTTTTCTGAGATTTTTGTGGTGTACCTTCATTGGTATTTTCTGTCAGAGTTTCTGATTGGTTCTTGTTTCTACGATCTTTATTCTTGGTCGTCATGCCTGGATTATGTTTGGGGGTGACAAATTTATCCATTAAGTGGGGGGAGAAGTGAGGTGGGGAAAAAAACAGTGCCTAGGTGTAGAATTGTACACCCATGTGTGGGGTGACTGGGGTAAAAAAATTGGGTGTGGAGGGGAAGTGGGGTGAGGCTATTGTAAAAAGTGAACTCCAAGTGCAAGTGAAGGTGCTTATATAAAGAAAAAAAAAAAAAAAAAAAAGGGTGATTGATTGGTGAATAAGACCAGGAAATGGCGATTAGAATATGTAGTTCTGAGAACCAACGTTTAAACGAAATACACCTCTCTTAAACCTCTACGTGTCTCAGCTGTTTGGTAGATGAGCCCAATACCTAAAAAAACACCCTGTTATCTCTATTTATAATTAAAGAAATCCCTCAAGAGAAATTCTTTTACTCAGATTTATGGGATGGGATGATAAATTGATGTGCAAGTCACTATATATATTTGTTTAAATGGGCCCCCCCTTAAAGAGGCCTATGATTTCTTAATGTCTATTAAACCAGATTTTTGGTATCACCCTCACCTCCCAATACAGTTTATTAAGCCTTCATTCCTATTGGGTTGCCCTCTATTCTAAACACAATGTAGTGCTTAATTTGGGACCTTTACTGGCCCTTTAAGAGAACCACACATATTGAAATTCCTTTTAAGTTTCAAGATATCTTTGATATATGATAAGTTTAACTATCAACTCTGAATCTTCCCTAATAAATTAGTTTAAACCTGTAGGAGTCACTCAGAAGAAACAATAAAAAAAAAAAAAACAGAGGAAAAAAAAAATAAAAAAAAAAAAATTTCTCTTTTCCCTTCTCTTTTTCTCTTCCTTTACGCACAGTTATGCAATATACTCTTGTGTGTTTATGTGTAGATCACTATGTATGCCTATCTCTGTGCATATCATTAGTTTTATGGTCTAACTATGTCTGGAGTCAGATGATAGAGACTCCAGGCATTGAGCTAGATCCAGAGCTGTTACACTAGTTTCTTTTAGATCGGCTGCTAACCCTTTAAGGGTTTAAATAGTCCTCCTCAGAGAAGAGATGTTTGACAGGGAGTGAAAAGTAACACAACAAGCATTAAACATTCACGAGAGGCCATAGACAGTATATATGCCACAAGTATTAGATATTAAAAATATAATGTTTGTCCTTATGTGTGGGAGGGGGGGGATAAGTCCAGATGCCTGGGAGAGTGATTCAAGTTAGTTCATGTACACTTGCAAAGTTCGTCAGATGCTTAGATTATCCCAGACAGTGCTTTTACAAATCTTTTTCTTCTTTAAGCTTAACCTCTTCTCTCTTCCCCTTTATTTCATCAGAGTTTTCTCTTTTTCCCCCCTATTCTCCATATGTTAATGTGGTTAAAGATTCCCCTTACGGGATGGGAGGTAGCGTCAGCCAAGTGGTTTGCTAATGAATTAGCCCCCAGGGAACTTTTTAGCTATCTTCAGGCTTATTTAAATCTATAACTGTTATGTCTCTTAGGGATTTACTTCTTCTTTCCCCCTCCAAACAGCTTTTGAGCCGATATCCCACACTCACCCCTATGGCATGATGATGTCTCAGGTAGCGGTTCTTTCTTAACCAGGATTGATACAGAAGGCAGAGGGTGGTTTCAAGGCAGGGTCTCCTTCGTGATCTCCGCTATCTGGCGTTTTGTGTCCGAGGTCACTAACTTCTCCTCTCCGCCGGAAAATCAAGGATTCAACTTGCCCTTCTCTCCTGGTGCCATAGACCTCAGCATCTGTACCTCCTCGCAGCACCGGTGGGAAGGCAAGATCATCTGAGCGGTGAGGGTATTCCAGGAGAGCAAACCCCAGCAAGAGCCAGCGTCTAGCCGCTCCCCACTCGCAACACCGGTGGGCGGGGAGCGCGAGCCCAAGGACTGGGCAGGCGGAGTCAGACTGCGGGGAATGCGGTCCTGATGTGCGGGAAAAAGAGCGTCTGTCTGCAGGGTGTACTGGGGTCCGAGTACCTCAATTCCTCCTCGCCGCAACAGTGGGGAGGCAGATCAACCCAAAGAAAAAGGTAATCCAGGTCTGTGGTTCTCCATATGAGGCCAAGTCGAGCAACTCCCCACTCGCAACACCGGTGGGTGGGGAGTGCAAGCCCAAGGTGCAGGCTGGCGGCGTCTGACCGCAAGACCCGTTGGTGTGCAGAGTAGTCCCAAACTGTGTGGAAGGGGTGAGTGGGAAGCAACCGGCAATAAAGAACAAGCAACGGGTGGAAGTTGGGTAGTTAAACTCTCACAAGGTCCGGTCTGAGAAAGGGGATCTTAGACCATAAAGGGAGCCTGGGGGATCCACCTTCTAGCCCAGGCTCCGGGTATAAAGTTCTTTTTAGCGCAGTGTTTGTTTGCGCTATGAGGGGAGACACCAGTTTTTAATTTTAGCAAGGGTGACTGCAGCTAATTTTCTCCCTGCTGGAAGGTAGGGATTCCTGGCGCGAATACCCGCCACTTAGGAAAGCTGCAGGGAAGCTGAATCTGCTGCTGCTTGTGCACAGGCTTGTGCATAGGCTCCTCCTCCCCTCAGGAGAAGAGCATGCAATTCAGAGCTTGGAATTTTAAGCAACTTTCTAATTTACTCCTATTATCAATTTTTCTTCGTTCTCTTGCAATCTTTATTTGAAAAGCATGAATGTAAAGCGTAGGAGCCAGCTAATTTTTAGTTCAGCCCCTGGGTATTGCTTGCTAATTGGTGGCTAAATGTAGTCACCAATAAGCAAGTGCTATCCAGGGTGCTGAACCAAAAATGTGCCGTCTCATAAGCTTTACATTCCTGCTTATCAAATTTTCATCGTTCTCTTGCTATTTTTATTTGAAAACGGGAGTAAATGAGAAATTTTCATACAATTGCATGCTCTATCTGAATTGTGAAAGAAAACATTTGGGTTTAGTATTCCTTTAAAGAGAACTTTTCACCTGTAGCTTTAAATATTTACATGTGTTTTAACAGGGAGCTTAGCGCGGTTGGCTCCCAGGACCTGCACTAAAGTAGGGCAGGTCCTGGGACCAGACCGCCTTAAGTCTACTGTTATCGCAGCCGAGGTTCTGACAATAAGCGGATTGGGTAAGTGCGCTCTCCAGCATGCAGAATATAAGTATAACTGCTGCAAGTCAAGTTTTCACCTGTAGCTTTGAACATTTACATTGATTTTAATTAAAACAAATGGAAATGGTTAACAAATATTTGAATAGTGCAGCCAATGAGCAATCTAAGAAACAAATTTCCCTGAATATTCGTAACGAACATTTGATCTGAAACAAAAATTTCTTGGCTGCACCAGTGTCAAATATTACCTACTTATATATAGTTAGAGGGAAATCATTGGCCTTAATCCATATCACTTATTTGTGAAAAAAAAAACTGTCTGAAAAAAATGAATGCAACTTTGCCACCGAAAATTGTGTAATTCAAAGAGATTTGTACCCGCCTCTTATTAGACAATAAGTGGCAACATCAGCTTTGTTTAAATCAATGGACTCACTTCTATATCACAACGGTTATTTTTATGCCGAATAGAATAACCTCCACAGTCAAGGACGCTGGCATCACAAAAATGTTTTAAAAATATTACAATACAGACTAATACAAAAAAAAGAAGAAAAACGCAACCTCTACAAAATATACAAAAGAAAATGTGAAAAATTTCAAGATTTTTTTTTTTTTTTATGAAACAAAATAGTCAGCTTTGATATAAGCCATGACCTTGAGACACAATACTGTACCAGGGCAATTGTGTCTCTCTAAATCCATCAAGTTGAGTTGTAGTTTAGGTGAAAACTACCAACCACATCTTGAGAACTTCCCAGGACATCTATGGCCAGCTCTTTGTGTGCGTCTGCGAGATTACTGAGGCAAATTATGTTCTGTCTAGCGACATTACTTTAATATAACAAAACAGATGTAAATATTTAAAAATGACACATATTTACAGAACCCCTTTTGCAATTATGTTTCCATAGAGTTACGGTCGTAATTATAGTTATTTTGTGCTATTAGCGGTTCTCCTTTGCTGTGTGAGGTTTCATGTATTGGGTCATTTAACACAACGATATATGTTAATGACATAACTCAGATTCCCTAGAAAATATAGGTAAAATGAGCCTCAATTAATTTCAGACATGATCTCGTCTGAACTACAAAACTCTATGTAGCAAAAAAGCATCTATAAATTTAGCCCAATGAGTTACATTCTAAGCCCCTCTTAAAATTGATACAAATAACAAAATGATTCTATTTAAAGCACTGATGTGCATCCTATGAAATTAGAAACTAATATAAAAAATATGTTACATCCCCAAAGCCCTAAACGCTAGATTATAAATGCAGTTGACCGCCCACAAAGAATAATGCACACTTTGATGTTAGAGGTGAATGGTTAAAGGGACAGTCTACTCCAGAATTTGTATTGTTTAAAAAGATAGATAATCCCTTTATTACCCATTCCCCAGTTTTGCATAACCAAATATTAATATACATCTTTCCTCTGTGATTACCTTGTATCTAAGCCCTGCAGACTGCCCCTTATCTCAGTTCTTTTGACAGACTTGCATTTTAGTGTAGCCAATTAGTGCAGACTCATAAATAACTCATAAATATCTTTATGGCAAAATGGTGTGTGAGAGGGCACTGAGAAAGCTAATTAGAGAAAACAAGTGAAAGGAGCGCCTCCAACGGAAAGATAAAAATGAACTTTTATTGTGTTACAAAAGCATAAAAACTTACTTAGAGACAGCAGCAATGGTCGGACAGATAGTGGTCAAATCCCAGTGACCCATTGACACGTTTCGGCTCTTGAGCCGTAATCGTAGTGTGGTCAATAGGCCTGTTCCGGCCCCTTTTAAGTAAAAAAAGGTATCTTCTGATTGGTTTATAACCAGGATGGGATTTAACCCTATCGTTCCCCTAATTTATAATTAGTTGTAAACGATTCCTACAGCAGTAGAAAAAATACAAAGCCAAATACTTATGGTCAATAGATAGATTACCTAAGAAATTAAAGGTCTGATGAAAATATAAGGGAATGGCCAACTATCATTTGTCCAATTTTGCAGGGGTTATGTGAATAGGAGCATTTATCAGAAACATAAAAATATCTAGACAAATATATTTGCATGACCGGATTAATAATAAAAATGTATGTAGATAATTATATTTGTTTCAAACTTTCCACTTTCCCTTGGAAATATCATCTAGATTAAATGAGATCATAGGAGGTCCAAGAGATTTGCGAAACTGTTGTCCTATTAGGTCCATTCTTTTAATATTGTTCTTAATATTGCTTCAATAGAATATTCCTCATAGAGATGTCAAATGGTTTATCACCTATACAATCGATATAGCCTTGTTTATCACCTGTACAATCGATATAGCCTTGTTTATCACCTGTACAATCTATATAGCCTTGTTTATCACCTATACAATCGATATAGCCTTGTTTATCACCTGTACAATCGATATAGCCTTGTTTATCACCTGTACAATCAATATAGCCTTGTTTATCACCTGTACAATCGATATAGCCTTGTTTATCACCTGTACAATCGATATAGCCTTGTTTATCACCTGTACAATCGATATAGCCTTGTTTATCACCTGTACAATCGATAAAGCCTTGTTTATCACCTGTACAATCGATATAGCCTTGTTTATCACCTGTACAATCAATATAGCCTTGTTTATCACCTGTACAATCGATATAGCCTTGTTTATCACCTGTACAATCTATATAGATGTTGTAGAATATCGCTGTCATAAAATATGTTTATGTTCCACTGAAATACACTGTAATAGATGATGAGTAAGTAAAAAATTTTCGCTCAGCTCACAATTTTCTACTGCTGTAGGAATTGTTTACAACTAATTATAAATTAGGGAAGCGATAGGGTTAAATCCCATCTTGGTTTTAAACCAGACGATACCTTTTTTACTTAAAAGGGGATGGAGCAGGCCTATTGACCACACTACGATTACGGCTCAAAACACATCAGTTGGTCACTGGGATTTGACCACTATCTGTCCCACTATTGCTGCAGTCTCTAAAAACATAATTTATGCTTACCTGATAAATTCCTTTCTTCTGTAGTGTGATCAGTCCACGGGTCATCATTACTTCTGGGATATTACTCCTCCCCAACAGGAAGTGCAAGAGGATTCACCCAGCAGAGCTGCATATAGCTCCTCCCCTCTACGTCACTCCCAGTCATTCGACCAAGGACCAACGAGAAAGGAGAAACCAAGGGTGTAGTGGTGACTGGAGTATAATTTAAAAAAAAAAATAACTGCCTGCCTTAAAAACAGGGCGGGCCATGGACTGATCACACTACAGAAGAAAGGAATTTATCAGGTAAGCATAAATTATGTTTTCTTCTGTTAAGTGTGATCAGTCCACGGGTCATCATTACTTCTGGGATACCAATACAAAAGCAAAAGTACACGGATGACGGGAGGGATAGGCAGGCTCTTTATACAGAAGGAACCACTGCCTGAAGAACCTTTCTCCCAAAAATAGCCTCCGAGGAAGCAAAAGTGTCAAATTTGTAAAATTTGGAAAAAGTATGAAGCGAAGACCAAGTTGCAGCCTTGCAAATCTGTTCAACAGAGGCCTCATTCTTGAAGGCCCAAGTGGAAGCCACAGCTCTAGTAGAATGAGCTGTAATCCTTTCAGGAGGCTGCTGTCCAGCAGTCTCATAAGCTAAACGTATTATACTACGAAGCCAAAAGGAAAGAGAGGTAGCAGAAGCCTTTTGACCTCTCCTCTGACCAGAGTACACGACAAACAGAGAAGATGTTTGTCGAAATTCCTTAGTTGCCTGTAAGTAAAATTTTAGGGCACGAACTACGTCCAGATTGTGTAGTAGACGTTCCTTCTTCGAAGAAGGATTTGGGCACAAAGAAGGAACAACAATCTCTTGATTGATATTCCTGTTAGTGACTACTTTAGGTAAGAACCCAGGTTTAGTACGCAGAACTACCTTATCTGAATGAAAAATCAAATAAGGAGAATCACAATGTAAGGCTGATAACTCAGAGACTCTTCGAGCCGAGGAAATAGCCATTAAAAATAGAACTTTCCAAGATAACAACTTTATATCAATGGAATGGAGGGGTTCAAACGGAACGCCCTGTAAAACGTTAAGAACAAGGTTTAAACTCCATGGCGGAGCAACAGTTTTAAACACAGGCTTAATCCTCGCCAAAGCCTGACAAAAAGCCTGAACGTCTGGCACTTCTGACAGACGTTTGTGTAACAGAATAGACAGAGCTGAGATCTGTCCCTTTAATGAACTAGCGGATAAACCCTTTTCTAAACCCTCTTGTAGAAAGGACAATATCCTAGGAATCCTAACCTTGCTCCAAGAGTAACCTTTGGATTCACACCAATATAGGTATTTACGCCATATCTTATGGTAAATCTTTCTGGTAACAGGCTTCCTAGCCTGTATTAAGGTGTCAATAACTGACTCAGAAAACCCACGTCTTGATAAAATCAAACGTTCAATTTCCAAGCAGTCAGCTTCAGAGAAGTTAGATTTTGATGTTTGAAAGGACCCTGTATCAGGAGGTCCTGTTTCAGAGGTAGAGACCAAGGTGGACAGGATGACATGTCCACCAGGTCTGCATACCAAGTCCTGCGTGGCCATGTAGGAGCTATTAGAATCACTGATGCTCTCTCCTGTTTGATTCTGGCAATCACTCGAGGAAGCATCGGGAAGGGTGGAAACACATAAGCCATCCTGAAGTCCCAAGGTGCTGTCAGGGCATCTATTAGGACTGCTCCTGGATCCCTGGATCTGGACCCGTAACGAGGAAGCTTGGCATTCTGTCGAGACGCCATGAGATCTATCTCTGGTTTGCCCCAACGTCGAAGTATTTGGGCAAAGACCTCCGGATGAAGTTCCCACTCCCCCGGATGAAAAGTCTGACGACTTAAGAAATCCGCCTCCCAGTTCTCCACTCCCGGGATGTGGATTGCTGACAGGTGGCAAGAGTGAGACTCTGCCCAGCGAATTATCTTTGATACTTCCATCATTGCTAGGGAGCTCCTTGTCCCTCCCTGATGGTTGATGTAAGCTACAGTCGTGATGTTGTCCGACTGAAACCTGATGAACCCCCGAGTTGTCAACTGGGACCAGGCCAGGAGGGCATTGAGAACTGCTCTCAATTCCAGAATGTTTATTGGCAGGAGACTCTCCTCCTGACTCCATTGTCCCTGAGCCTTCAGAGAATTCCAGACGGCACCCCAACCTAGAAGGCTGGCGTCTGTTGTTACAATTGTCCAGTCTGGTCTGCTGAATGGCATCCCCCTGGACAGATGTGGCCGAGAAAGCCACCATAGAAGAGAATTTCTGGTCTCTTGATCCAGATTCAGAGAAGGGGACAAGTCTGAGTAATCCCCATTCCACTGACTTAGCATGCATAGTTGCAGTGGTCTGAGGTGTAAGCGAGCAAATGGCACTATGTCCATTGCCGCTACCATTAAGCCGATTACCTCCATGCATTGAGCCACTGACGGGTGTTGAATGGAATGAAGGGTGTGGCAAGCACTTTGAAGTCTTGTTAACCTGTCCTCTGTCAGGTAAATCTTCATTTCTACAGAATCTATAAGAGTCCCCAGGAAGGGAACTCTTGTGAGTGGAACGAGTGAACTTTTCTTTTCGTTCACCTTCCATCCATGTGACCTTAGAAAAGCCAGTACTAACTCTGTATGAGACTTGGCAGTTTGAAAGCTTGAAGCTTGTATCAGAATGTCGTCTAGGTACGGAGCTACCGAAATTCCCCGCGGTCTTAGTACCGCCAGAAGAGCACCTAGAACCTTTGTGAAGATTCTTGGAGCTGTAGCCAATCCGAATGGAAGAGCTACAAACTGGTAATGCCTGTCTAGAAAGGAAAACCTTAGATACCGGTAATGATCTTTGTGAATCGGTATGTGAAGGTAAGCATCCTTTAAATCCACTGTGGTCATGTACTGACCTTCTTGGATCATGGGTAAAATTGTCCGAATAGTCTCCATTTTGAATGATGGAACTCTTAGGAATTTGTTTAGGATCTTTAAATCCAGGATTGGTCTGAAAGTTCCCTCTTTTTTGGGAACCACAAACAGATTTGAGTAAAACCCCTGTCCCTGTTCCGACCGTGGAACTGGATGGATTACTCCCATTAACAATAGTTCTTGTATGCAGCGTAGAAACGCTTCTTTCTTTGTTTGGTTTGTTGACAACCTTGACAGATGAAATCTCTCTCTTGGAGGAGAGTATTTGAAGTCCAGAAGGTATCCCTGAGATATTATCTCTAGCGCCCAGGGATCCTGGACATCTCTTGCCCAAGCCTGGGCGAAGAGAGAAAGTCTGCCCCCCACTAGATCCGATCCCGGATCGGGGGCCCTCAATTCATGCTGTTTTAGGGGCAGCAGCAGGTTTCCTGGCCTGCTTGCCCTTGTTCCAGGACTGGTTAGGTCTCCAGCCTTGTCTGTAGCGAGTACCAGATCCTTCTTGTTTTGGAGCAGTGGAAGTTGATGCTGCTCCTGCTTTGAAATTCCGAAAGGAACGAAAATTAGACTGTCTAGCCTTAGGTTTGGCTTTGTCTTGAGGCAGGGCGTGGCCCTTACCTCCTGTAATGTCAGCGATAATTTCTTTCAAACCGGGCCCAAATAAGGTCTGTCCCTTGAAAGGTATATTAAGTAATTTAGACTTAGAAGTTACATCAGCTGACCAGGATTTTAGCCACAGTGCTCTACGCGCCTGAATGGCGAATCCGGAATTCTTAGCCGTAAGTTTAGTTAAATGTACTACGGCTTCCGAAATGAATGAATTAGCTAGCTTAAGTATTCTAAGCCTGTCCGAAATGTCGTCCAGCGTAGCTGAACTAAGGTTCTCTTCTAGAGACTCAATCCAGAATGCCGCTGCAGCCGTGACCGGCGCAATGCATGCAAGGGGTTGCAATATAAAACCTTGTTGAACAAACATTTTCTTAAGGTAACCCTCTAACTTTTTATCCATTGGATCTGAAAAGGCACAGCTATCCTCTACCGGGATAGTGGTACGCTTAGCTAAAGTAGAAACTGCTCCCTCCACCTTAGGGACCGTTTGCCATAAGTCCCGTGTGGCGGTGTCTATTGGAAACATCTTTCTAAATATCGGAGGGGGTGAGAACGGCACACCGGGTCTATCCCACTCCTTAGTAATAATTTCAGTTAGTCTCTTAGGTATAGCAAAAACGTCAGTACTTGTTGGTACAGCAAAATATTTATCCAACCTACACATTTTCTCTGGTATTGCAACTGTGTTACAATCATTCAGGGCCGCTAACACCTCCCCTAGTAATACACGGAGGTTTTCCAGCTTAAATTTAAAATTTGAAATATCTGAATCCAATCTGTTTGGATCAGAACCGTCAGCCGCAGAATGAAGCTCTCCGTCCTCATGTTCTGCAAGTTGTGACGCAGTATCTGACATGGCCCTAGCATTATCAGCGCACTCTGTTCTCACCCCAGAGTGATCACGCTTGCCTCTTAGTTCTGGTAATTTAGCCAAAACCTCAGTCATAACAGTAGCCATATCCTGTAATGTTATTTGTAATGGCCGCCCAGATGTACTGGGCGCCACCATATCACGCACCTCCCGAGCGGGAGATGCAGGTACTGTCACGTGAGGCGAGTTAGTCGGCATAACTCTCCCCTCGTTGTTTGGTGAAATTTGTTCAATTTGTACAGATTGACTTTTATTTAAAGTAGCATCAATACAGTTAGTACATAAATTTCTATTGGGCTCCACTTTGGCGTTGGCACAAATAGTACAGGTCTCATCCTCTGAATCAGACATGTTTAACACACTAGCAAATAAACTTGCAACTTGGAAATATTATTCAAGTAAAACACAATGAAAAAGCGTACTGTGCTTTAAGAAGCACTGAAAGATATATAACAGTTGAAATCAATAAACTTTGAAAAACAAAACACAATTTAGCAAAGGTTTGTTCCCATTAGCAAAGAAAAACTAACCCTGATGGCATAAAAAAGTTAAAGAATAAACGTTTTTTATCACAGTCAACTATAATCTCACAGCTCTGTTAGATTACTTCCCTCAAACAAGCTTTGAAGACCCCTGAGTTCTGTAGAGATAAACCGGAACATGCAGGAAAAAACAATGAGCTTCTGACTGAAATTTTTGATGCGTAGCAAAAGCGCCAAAAAAAGGTCCCTCCCCCTCACACACAACAGTGAGAGAGATCAGTAAACTGTCATAATTAGATCAAGCAACTGCCAAGTGGAGAAAATAGTGCCCAAACATTTTATTCACCCAGTACCTCAGAAAATGAAAACGATTTTACATTTCAGCAAAAACGTTTAACATAAATTAAGAGTTATTAAAAAACCTGTTGCTTTGCAATTAGGCTAAAGTCATATATACACAGTGTAATTCCAGTGAAGTACCATTCCCCAGAATACTCAAATGTTAAATATACATACATGATATTATGTCGGTATGGCAGGATTTTCTCATCAATTCCATTGTCAGAAAATAAAAACTGCTACATACCTCTTTGCAGATTAAACTGCCCGCTGTCCCCTGATCTGAAGTTTACCTCTCCTCAGATGGCCGAGAAACAGCAATATGATCTTAACAACTCCGGCTAAAATCATAGTAAAAACTCTGGTAGATTCTTCTTCAAACTCCACCAGAGAAGGAATAACACACTCTGGTGCTATTAAAAAATAACAAACTTTTGATTGAAGAAATAAAACTAAATAAAATCACCATAGTCCTCTCACACATCCTATCTAGTCGTTGGGTGCAAGAGAATGACTGGGAGTGACGTAGAGGGGAGGAGCTATATGCAGCTCTGCTGGGTGAATCCTCTTGCACTTCCTGTTGGGGAGGAGTAATATCCCAGAAGTAATGATGACCCGTGGACTGATCACACTTAACAGAAGAAAGATTATTTATGCTTTTGTAACACAATAAAAGTTAATTTTTATCTTTCCGTTGGAGGCGCTCCTTTCATTTGTTTTCGATAATTTGATTTGTTGGGATATTCAGTGAGCACTCGTATGGATTGGCCCTGCATGTAGCGGACACCCTCACTGCCTATCACATGATCGCAAGATCAGATTGCTGGAAACTTCACACGCCATACAAGCCGTGGAGAGACAGAACGGATGCTGAATCCTAACATCTGGAAATCTGCAAAAGGTAGAGTCTCTATTTAGGTCCATTTATACGGCTGGAAGCTGAAGACAATAGAGATGAAATCCGAAAGGTAATTGAGGCTGTTTTGTATCCTGTTTTGGTATTATGTGATTACGGCAAATGTGTGATATGAGGGCAGTGGGAGGATTATGAAAGACTGAAGCTACAGATGTACTTGGGACAAGGAGTCTGACAGCAGGTGCTTGGCAAAAGTGTGTAACTAGAGACTTGTAGGAACGGAGCTGAGAAAGCTAAAACACCATGGCAATACTTGTCAGTGTATGCTGACAATGCTGTCCCTATAAATATATATGTGCAACAGTGGTAATAAAGAAGGCACTATAAAGCCTTAAAATGTGAGAAGATAGAATAAACCTATAGATAAGATATCTAAAAAAGCATAAAACCATAAAAACATTCTTAAAGGGACAGTATACACTCATTTTCATATAACTGCATGTAATAGACACTACTATAAAGAATAAGATGCACAGATACTGATATAAAAATCCAGTATAAAACAGTTTAAAAACTTACTTAGAAGCTCTCAGTTTAGCTCTATTGAAAAGGTAGCTGGAAAGCCCACTGCAAGTGGCAAATAATACACTCCCCCCCTCCCCCTTCTTTTGCATATGAAAAGACCCTTTACACAAACAGGAGCAAGCTGGAGAAGGTAGCTGACGGTACTCTCATAAAACTTTGGGCTTGGTTAGGAGTCTGAAAATCAGAGCAATGTTATTTAAAAATAAGCAAAACTATACATTTATTTAAAAAAAACTAACAATGTTATTGGCTATATAAATAGATCATCAACAAAACATTTCTGCAAAGAAAAAAAATGTATAATGTCCCTTTAAGATAATAGTCAAATTTCAGTAGTATATTACTACATCTAGTCCAATTCAATTCTAGTTTCATATTGTACCATGTGTGAACACAGAAAAGATTCATAATGAACAATGTGTTGGGGTAAAGAATATTCAAGGGAGTTCTGACAAGGATCTGGTTTGGATACCAGAGGGTTATAGAGCAAAGCACATGTATAACTCTACACTTGGTGCACTCTGCTCATCTTGCCCAATGTCATGTGGTGGGACAACGTTACATAGACATTTCTCTTCATCAGGGACTGAGTGGTATAATGGAATAAACAGAAGATTTTAAAGCAAAGTGAATAAATTCCTATTTATGTCAGGAGCCATCGTGTTATTTAACAATAACAGAAGGCCATTGAATGTCCCCGTGAAAGGCTTAAAGGGACAGTGAACACCAGAAATTTTGTTTTTAAAAAAAGGTAGATAATCCCTTTATTACCCATTTCCCAATTTTGAATAACCAACCCAGTTACATTAATATTTTTTTTTACCTCTGTGATTATCTTGTCTCTAAGACTCTGCAAATTGCCCCCTTATTTCAATTCTTTTGACAGACTTGCATATTAGCCAATCAGTGCTGACTCATAAATAACTCCACTGGAGTGACCCGAATGTTATTTATATGGCACATGTTACCTAGCACTGTCTAAATGTGAACAACTGTCAAAATGCACTGAGATAAAAGATGGCCTTCAAGGTCTTGGAAATTAGCATATAAGCATACCTAGGATTAGCTTTCAACAAAGAATACCAGGAGAACAAAGCAAATGTGATGATAAAAGTAGCTTGGAAAGTTGTTTAAAATTGCATGCCCTATCTGAATCCTAAAAGTTTAATTTTGACTAGACTGTCCCTTTAACTTGATATCTAACTAAAATGCATACCAATATTTGATGATAATAATAATTCTATACCAAGAATGGTTACAAATATCCAGGAGATGGATCTATTGATATATCTGCCGTTTCTAATAGCTTCTTGCAGTGTCTCTTGTAAACCGTGACATTTACCCACAAAACAATATAAAATGGAAATTACAGAACAGCATCCATGAGTCAAACATCTACACAAGCTCACGTTTAATCACTGTATACTTTTTTATATGGGCACAGCAGGCGGCAGCCAAGACTGACACATTACTCTACAATAAACGCCTATTATCTGCCAACACTGATGTGTGCACAGTATAACAGATTTTAGACATATTTGAATATCTTAGATGATGTAGGCACATGAGCTTAAATGCTTTAGACAAAATGTGATTAATGTTTTGTGGGTATTAATTTCCTCCTGTTTGCAAACAATCACCTAGTTTACGAGTTGTGCGGTAACAGGGGTGCGTTGCTAACTTGCAGTTTATTGTCACCACTCACTTACCTACAGCGCTGCGGGTTTTTATAAATCCAGAGTTAACAGGCAAGAAGTGAGCATAGAGCAAAATTGCGCTCCACACTGCACTCCAATACCAGCGCTGATTAAGTGAGCGGTGAGCTGGTTATACGCGCTCGTGCAGGATTTCCCCATAGACATCAATGGGGAGAGCTGGCTGAGAAAAAAACACCTGCCAAAAAGCAGCGTAAAGCTCCTTAACGCAGCCCCATCAATTCCTATGGGGAAACACATTTTATGTTTACACCTAACACCTAAGGCGTTAATAAATGTAGGTAGGTGGTTTATGGGTGTTAGTGTACTTTTTAGCACTTTAGTTATGAGTTTTATGCTACAGCTTTGTAGCATAAAACTCATAACTACTGACTTTAAAATGCGTTAGGAATCTTGGCAGTAGAGGGTGTACCGCTCACTTTTTGGCCTCCCAGGACAAACTCGTAATACCAGCGCTATGGAAGTCTCATAGAAAAAAGGCTTTAGGAAATTTACGTAAGTTGATTTGCGGTAAGGCCAAAAAAGTGTGCGGTACACCTATACCTGCAAGACTCATAATAGCAGCGGCCGTAAAAAAGCAGCGTTAGGACCTGTTAACGCTGCTTTTTTACCTTAACGCACAACTCGTAATCTAGCCGAATGAGTTATAATGATAGTTTTGGGTAAGACTGAATATAAAATATGTATTTGGAAAAATACGACACCCACTTTTCCATTTAACCCTTTGGAAATATATTAAAATATAAATCATTTGATTAGCTCTTCAACTGGAATATTTTCTACTATATCAACAGAAACTGAATTAGCATCTGGTATAAAATACAGCAGCATCAGCACAAGAAGTCATCATGTTATAATGGGTGCAGACATTAGATCCATCAAGAGATATCATGGCCCAAGGGCTAACATTAATGCTGATCTTACAAAAGCCATCATCGGTACAAGGATCACAAGCTGAATATTTAGGGTTGGCAGCTGTCCTCCACAAAAATACCAGGCAACAAGATTGTTATAAGTGAACCATAGGCCCTGCAACTCCTGTCAGTGTTGGACCTCAGATCACACCCCAGGGCCCGAAGCCCCTGTCAGTTATATGCATTGCTCACATATGTCCTGCAATCAGACTCATAGTCCTCTAATTAGACTCAAGGCCATGTAGCCCCTGTCAGTGATATGTATATAACCTCAGATCAGACCCATGGCCCTGAAGCCCCTGTCAGTTATATGCTCATATATGACCTCAGATCAGACCCATGGCCCTGAAACCCCTGTCAGTTATATGTTCACATATGACCTCAGATCAGACTCATTGCCCTGAAGTCCCTGACATTTATAGGCTTCATATGACTTGTAATCAGACTCATGGCCCTAAATCCCTTTCAGTTATGTTATATGGTCGTACATATGACCTCTAATCAGACCGCATGGTCCTGAAGCCCCTGTCAGTTATATACTTACATATGACCTCAGATCAAACCCATGGCCCTGAAACCCCTGTCAGTTATATGCTCACATATGACCTCAGATCAGACCCATGGCCCTGAAGCCCTTGTCAGTTATATGCTCACATATGACCTCAGATCAGACACATGGCCCTAAACCCCTGTCAGTTATATGCTCACATATGACCTCAGATCAGACCCATGGCCCTGAAGTCCCTGTCAGTTATATGCTCACATATGACCTCAGATCAGACCCATGGCCCTGAAGCCCCTGTCAGTTATATGTTCATATATGACCTCAGATCAGACTCATTGCCCTGAAGCCCCTGACATTTATAGGCTACATATGACTTATAATCAGACTCATGGCCCTAAATCCCTTTCAGTTATGTTATATGGTCGTACATATGACCTCTAATCAGACCGCATGGTCCTGAAGCCCCTGTCAGTTATATACTTACATATGACCTCAGATCAAACCCATGGCCCTGAAACCCCTGTCAGTTATATGCTCACATATGACCTCAGATCAGACCCATGGCCCTGAAGCCCTTGTCAGTTATATGCTCACATATGACCTCAGATCAGACACATGGCCCTAAACCCCTGTCAGTTATATGCTCACATATGACCTCAGATCAGACCCATGGCCCTGAAGTCCCTGTCAGTTATATGCTCACATATGACCTCAGATCAGACCCATGGCCCTGAAGCCCCTGTCAGTTATATGTTCATATATGACCTCAGATCAGACTCATTGCCCTGAAGCCCCTGACATTTATAGGCTACATATGACTTATAATCAGACTCATGGCCCTAAATCCCTTTCAGTTATGTTATATAATCATATATATGATATCTAATCAGACTCCATGCCCCTGAAGCTCCTTTGAGTTAATGTATATGCTCACATATAACCTCTGATCAGAAGCATGTCAGTTAATTAGACCCATGGCCCTGGTTACAACTCTTCAATTACTAATCAAAGTAAAAGGTCACATACAAACCAATTAAATCAGCTATTTAGTGAATGTTAATTGTAAAATGATATTAACGTTATTAAGGAAACTTATATGGTATTGTACTGAAAAATAAGAAAGTGATATTCTCTTTTTTTTTTATTAGTTCTATACTGTATTATTAAATATAATAAAAACACAGAAACATTAATTTAAAATAAATTCCCCTTTCTTACTATGGGGTTGGTTGATTCTAATCTTTCCAACTTCTTACCCTGACGTTGGGAAAAAAGAGAATGGACATTTTTTCTTTGTTAACAAAGTGTTCACAAACTTTCAGAGCCAAACACAGCCACAATTTATAACTCATATGGGATTCACTCTCCATTTTCCCACAAGAGCATCTTGAACTACATATAATGGATGAAAATGACTGAAATCTGTGTGTGTGTGTTTAGAAATTGGATACAGTGGTGTTTATTATAAGTGTTAAACAATCTGAATGCTATTTGTTAATGGGAATGATGGGTATATTGGGAATGTTTGATCAATTCGTTTTTATTTAACCTTTAGAATTTTAAAAGTATTTTTTTTTTTAATTAATTACATTTACACTGTAAATCGTGAAACCCCTAAGTGACGAGGTTTAAGATATTAGCAAAAGTAAGAAGATGGCGATGTGAGGTTCTAGAAAAGTAAAAAATCATGGTTTGTGGTTAGTCAAAACACAATCAATTTTTTTGGGGACCTCTGTTTAATGTAAAATTTAGTGCAACAGATCCAAGTTGCCAATAAATAGGATTGAACATCAAAATGTTGAATCCTGATTATGAATACGCTACTGCTGATAGAAATCACATTTACGAAGACAATATTACTGTAACTTACAATCACAAAAATGTAAATATGAAATAAAAGCAAAGATCTGGATTGCTAAATGCCATTTCTTAATGTTGCAGTCATGATTTCAATTTTCCTGCTTTTCCTACAAATCTTGTAAGTTGTTCTGGATATCACGTATATCTCTATTAAATCAGGGGTCAAAAAAATCTGTTTAAAATTTAGGAGCCAGTAAGAATATTTAGGAGCCAGACATACTTTTAAGAGTCAGACAGTGCTATTTGTATAGACATATATAGAGAATAAAAATTTCCCAATAAACTTAGATGTTATTGCTTGGATTGTGATCACTTAGAACTGGAAAAAACATTGAAACTGCACCCCCTGCAATAACATGCCCATTTAAATGGACTGAGCCTTAAAGTATAGACTTCCAAATTTTATCTCTCTGTATACATAAATGCCTTGATATCTCTCTCTCTCTCTGTCTCTCTCTCTCTGTCTCTCTCTCTCTCTCTGTCTCTCTCTCTCTCTGTCTCTCTCTCTCTGTCTCTCTCTCTCTCTGTCTCTCTCTCTCTCTGTCTCTCTCTCTGTCTCTCTCTCTCTCTGTCTCTCTCTCTCTCTGTCTCTCTCTCTCTGTCTCTCTCTCTGTCTAGAATTTTCGTGGGGGACAGATGCCAATCCTAAATATTTGGCTTGTGATTCTTGTACTGATGGTGACTTTTGTAAATAATTTGATATTAATTACATTTTTACAACATTACAGTTACAGTTGTATCACTGCCTTGCAATTCTTACCAATCTATCAGTGACTGTTTAGCTTCTACCATATTGTAGCCAAGTGTAGAAACTATGTATACCATGTAGAGATCCCATTTTTGTTCTTGGGATATAAACGGCAAAGGATTTTAAACAATAAATATATAACTAAAGTCAAAATTATACTTTAATGAGGGAGATATACAATTTAAAGAAAAGTAGTTCCATTATTTTATAATTCAGTCTTTTCTAGGCACATTTTTGAGGCACCAGCTTCTACTGAGCATCAGCAAGTGTTATGAGTCTGTGATTGACTGATAGCTGTCACATGATATAAGGGCAGGGAAATTGAAGGTCATTTTGAAATATATCAGAAAAAAAAAACTACTGCTCATTTGAAATTCAAGTGCTATTGTGTTGTATTTGTATGATGCATTTGTTGATTTGGCAATTTCACTGTATTTAATTTTGCTTTATTAAATATAACTTAAAGGGACACTGAACCCAATTTTTTTCTTTCATGATTCAGATAGAGCATGCCATTTTACGCAACTTTCTAATTTACTCCTATTATCAATTTTTCTTTGTTCTCTTGCTATCTTTATTTGAAAAAGAAGACATCTAAGCTTTTTTTTTTTGGTTCAGGACTCCGGGCAGCACTTTATTATTGGTGGATGAATTTATCTACCAATCAGCAAGGACAACTCAGGTTGTTCACCAAAAATGGGCCGGCATCTAAACTTAAATTCTTGCATTTCAAATAAAAATACCAAGAGAATTAAGAAAAATTGATAATAGGAGTAAATTAGAAAGTTGCTTAAAATGTCATGCTCTATCTGAATCACGAAAGAAAAAAATTGGGTTTGGTGTCCCTTGAAACATAAAATGAAGATTACAGAAAAATATTCTCTGTAAGCAGCGATAGTGCTCTTAAAAAAAAAATTTCTTTCTTTTTTGTTATTTTATGCAATTTTCTTTTTCATTCTGTTCCTTCAATTCAGTTATCACAAACTAGACAAACAAGGGTTAATAAGAAATAAATCTGTAGTCCATGGGTAGGGAGCAGTGCGTAACATAAGGGAGAGATGGTCATCAGTACAGATCATTAATGAGGCATTTTGTTGATTTTTCATTGCTACACGCACAAACAAGAAAAGCCCTGTTCATACCAAGTCTATTGTTTGCTACAATACCTAGTGCTCTCCAGGAACAAATCACTACAATAACTCTGTAGAACCACTAAAAGTCCAGTGAACAAAAGGAGCCTCGTCTTATGGAGATTGGAATAATGACAACCTAATGCTTTTCAGCTTTGTTTGCAGTAAAGAACACTGCTATCCTCCTGGCCGCATTAAAAAATCAATACCATTACAGACATTGGTGTGTTCCCAAGCAAAGAAAAAGAGATTTAATATCCTAAGTGGCGTGAACTTAACATTTTACGTAATGTACTGCTTCCAAAACCCGTTATTATACTTAACCAGTTAAATACGTGCTGGTAAATTTCAATGTGAACAAACTAGGCTGCTGCAGGATTACAGCACAGCAATGCGAAAATCCACCAGTTAGGGGGCCCACAGAGAGTAAACTGTATGCTTGGGAGGGTCCTATGGAGAACATGTGATAGTCATGCCAACCAGGTCATTGATAGGGTATTTAAGTATCAACCTTACATCACCACACCACCTAGGCATATACAGCATGACTACATCCCTTGCTTTTCAATCCATTTGCATTTTGTGTAATTAATTTGTACACACAGACAAGAATACATGTTATTTGTTTTTTATTAATTTAAAAACGTGATACTAACCCAATTTTTTCTTTTATGAATCAGATAAAGCATGCAATTGTAAGCAACTTTCTAATTTAATCCTATTATCAATATTTCTTCATTCTCTAGGTATCTTTATTTGAAAAACAGGAACCTAAGCTCACGAGCTGGCCCATTTTTGGTTTAGCACCCTGGATAGCGTTTGCTAATTGGTTGCTTATAATTGCATGCAATAAATTACAGCAAAAGACCAAAGCAAATTAGATAATAGTAGTAATTTGGAAAGTTGCTTAAAATTGCATGCTCTATCTGAATCATGAAAGAAAAAATTTGGGTTGAGGATCCCTTTATGTACAGCATCCGATAGGCTTAAAAGGCCAGAGGGGGGGCGTGCCTGGGCTGCAGCCATGACAGGCTGAAAGACCAGAAGATGAGAGATTACATGATAATCCGCCAATTATCATTTGAGCACCCATCAAAGCTTAAAAGTAATTCCACCTCTTTGGAACTGGTCCAGGCCATTGGATCTCAGGTTGCAGCCTTTTTCATAGATCCCCCCCCCCTTCGGTCTGCCGGTAAAGCAGAAAAATGTCTGATATTTTAATTTACAGTTATCTTAGAATCTCTCATTTATTCCTATGGAGGAGTTCTTCGTTGTCTTGCAGACTCTAATGGGGGATTTTGAGAGAGAGAATTGTGTAAGAGATTAGATAATATTTTAATCTAAGTGGATGTAGAGGGAAGATCTGTAGTCTTGCAAGAAGACAAAAGACACGGCTGCGAGTTTGAAAATAGACTTAGAGAAGACTCCTTTCTATTTACCCACCAGCTCGCAGCTGTTTACGTGAACAGGGGATGAGATTAAGCAGGAAAAATGGAGCCTCTGCAAGCAGGGGTTTATCCCAAGAACACTCGCTACCCCGGTCCTTCAAAAGTGCGGTCCAGCGGTAGATGAAAGGGTTTCAAGAGAGGTGGAAGAAGGCCTTGTGACTAAATTGTCCCTGAATGGTGGTGGAGCCACTCTGATTTGGCAGACCAGTCAAGAAGGCGAGTGTCCTAAGAGTGGGACACAGCTCGGTGTTCAGTGGAGTGCGGCTGGCTCCCTGGAGTGTGGTCCATGTCTGACAAGAGTAGTAATGAGAGCAACGACAGATACAAAGTACATACAACCAGCAAGCAATGCCTCATTTGCTGGTGTTTTTGATATACAGATTATTGTTCCTAGGATCTCCTGTCTTTCCTGCTGCATTACACTACTACTAAATTGGAGACGTATGCTTCTTTTTCATTGTCCAGGACCCCCTGCTACATTACTGTTGGGGAGCTGTTTATGGAGATATTTCCTCTTTTTACCATCTCACATGTCTGGAGTGGGTTAAGAGTTTTCAGCTGGTACACTTGCATTTATGGTTACTTGTTTGTGCTACTCAGGCGTCTTTCTACAGAATCCTATGTGATTATGTGTTGGATATTACTCTAAGGTTCATTTGTTGTTTGCTAAAATCTTTACATAATTTTAGTAGTTTTGCTAAGTCTGTATATAGCTACTGTGTTCCTTTGCCAAGTTTCGTTATATTGCCTAATAGGGTTTATTTACTAGAGTACACCATGGACTTTGTTCAGTGTCAGCCCTATTATTAATCTATAAATAGACATCTAGAGGTTTAGACCCTATAGTAGTTTGCATTCTGAGTAGTTTTTGTTGTACAGTGCTGAGACCTATTGAACTCTTAGCTACCCCACTGTATTATTGGGACTTTATAGGTTCACAGGCCTTATTTTTTTACATAGATATTGTCTTCCTTATATAATACATTCTCTTTAGTATTATGTGTTCTTATATTTCAGTTCTGTGTGTTCCGGTGTATATTAGACTTAATATATACAGTTATATTTCTTTTAGTTAGATAAAACTGTATTTCCCTGTATTATTTTATTGTGACTAGAAGGTCCACGAGTAGCCATTAATGCTGCTGGGTGATATTAATTGATAAACAAATTGGAGGTTTGTAATCCTAATGTGCTGCACTTACACAGCTTTAAATAGAGTACTTTATAGGCGCCATATTTACCTCCTAATAGCCTGAGTTAGGGTGATAAGAGAAGGTTCAAAAGTGTTTTTCATTCCATTAGTTTATCCTATTGACCCACAGACGTTATGTTTGTCTATTATACTCTTACAAGGGTTCAATAGCGATCTCTTCTATTACTTTGCTCAGAATATATGTTGTATAGTAATATTTACAGGGGTCCAAAAGTGACCTGTGCAATTTAATTTTATATCTCCTTCTGAGTTGGCTTAATGTGACCAGAATTCAATTTGTGTCGCAGATATATATTTTTATAATTAACAGAAAAAACAAGGTGTTGTATTGTGTGCTAATTTTCTTGTGTGTGTTTAAAACATTGCATTTTGAAGTACTAATGTTTTAGTTTGTCTTCAGGATATGTTATTTTGAGTCATTTGTACTTCCCTGGTATTATATTTTGTCATTTGGCAAGTCTGTAAAAAGAACTTGTGTACTGAATATTGATACCTTTTTGTTTATTTGCAGTGTTTGTCTAAACACCTCAATAAAAACTACTTTAAAATAAAAAAAATAATAAAAAAAGGCCATAGGGGCCAATTATTAAGCTGTGAATGCAGCTGTTTCCACGCAAGCCTTCAGGCTTGCCTTAAGACCGCTGCCCATTAACTCATCTGCCACCTCTGAGGTGGCGGATAGCAATCACCCAATCTGATACGATCTTTATCACACGCACATTGTTAAATCGGCCCCCCTAGTGTTTTCCTTGTCTATCCAGCAAAAGGCCACACCGTTAAAGGAACCTACAGGCAGCTGCATATTTTCCTAACACCACATCTGTATCTTACTCCATTATTACAAGGCCGGTTGACATTGCAGACTTGTGATGTCATTTCCATTAGAGGGTCACATGCATATGCTTTACGTTAGTATTTCATGGTCAGTTACATTTCTATTGTATGACTCCGTATCATTGCCTGAATAAAACATACAGTAGCTATGTCATCAAGTAAAAAAGAGGTGTCTTACATGAGAGTTTTTACTCTGCACAAGATCATTGAATGGACTTTATATACACTTTCCTTAAAGGGACATGACACCCAGTTTTTGTTTTTTTATTTATTCGTTCATGGTTCAGATAGAGGATGTGATTTTAAACAATTTTCCAATTTACTTCTATTATCTAATTTGTTTTGTCCTCTTTGATATCCTTTGTTGAAAGCTATACCTAGGTAGGCTCAGGAGCTGCTGATTAGTGGCTGCACATATATGCCTCATCTTATTAACTCGCACAATGTGTTCAGCTAGCTCCCAGTTGTGTATTGCTGCTTTTTAAACAAAGGATACAAGATAATTAAGCAATTTAAATAATAGAAGTAAACTGGAAAGTTGTTTAAAAATTGTATTTTCTATCTGAAAGTTGAAAGGTTTTGGGTTTCATGACCCTTTAAATTCCGTATGTGCACAAGAAGATTACACTAACAAATGAAGAAGAAAAAAAACAGAGTCACTAAAGTGGGTGCATCCCATATACACAACACCATCTGAAGAGAAGTAAGGATTTGTTTTATGTCACAATAGAATACAAACAAAATAATATCGCTGCACATTTTTGCAATATAACTGTAAATGCACACTGCTGCCTTAAAGGGATAGGAAAGTCAAAATCAGAGCATGTTATTTTAAGACACTTTAAAAATAACTTCTGTTTTCAAATGTACTTTGTTTTCTTGGTATCCATTTCCAAAAAAGAATATGTACATATCCTACACAAGTTGCAGATAGCTGGTAATTGGTGCCTGCACATATTTGTCTCTTGTAATTGGCTGTCTAGATGCATTCAGCTAGTTCCTAGAAGTGCATTCCTGCTCCTTCCGCAAAGGATATCAAGGGAATAAAGCAGATTTGATAAAAGAAGCAAATTGGAAAGTTGTTTAAAATTGTTTATTTTTTCTGAATCCTAAAAGAAAAAACTGTGTTTCATGTCCCTTTAACAAGCCTAACCCTGCTACATTTCTGGCTCTAACTGGCTTCAGCAGAGGTACAGTATAGGCTTGCAAAACCTACATTGATTTGCAATATCCTAACAAAATAATAGGAGCTTATCTACTCCAGACTAGCTCCTTCAAATAATGTAAGTGAGAGTGGTGGCATAATGATTTATTGTAAGGCTACAAAAATGTATTGTAATTACTGGGTGTTTATTGTTTCAGGAGACTATAGAGCAATACTATGAGAGCAAGGTTAAAGCTATTGTCCCAGGAGACTATAGAACAATAATATGAGAGCAAGGTTAACGCTAGAAATCTGTTGCCTTAAACTTTAAAAGTAAAAAACACTACATCCTTATAGTAAATATTTCTATGCCATGCAGAATTTCCCCCTGATGTCTGGAATCACTACCTTGATAGTTTCTATAATGTATATTAACAATTTTATGCTTCAGTTTATCACATTTATTATGTGATGTTTTATCAAGGATCTAAATAGTTTTAATTTGTATTACAAAACACTTATTCCCTATTGCTCTTAATTAATCACAATTTATATAGCAGATATTATTAAAAAAAACAACTTATAAAGCAATAACCATTACCATCTGTGTCCTATAAAACATATTTATAAATGTGTTAATGCACTTATATGTTAACAGAGTTATTAAGAAATGTTATCTGGTCATAATATTCAGCCCAGCTATCTTAAATGAAGAATAAATACAGTAAAATTACACGATAAACACATACATAATACAAAAGAAAATACATTAGCACTAACTCTAATTGTCAAATGCCCATTATTTTACTGTCCCCTGTATCATGTGACAGCCATCAGTGAATCAAAGACTTATATATGTTTTTTGTTGTTTTTTTTTTAATTGCATGCACTATTGGAATCTTGAAATTTGCTTTTGACTTAAAAGGGACAACTCCAGAATTGTTATTGTTTCAAAAAATAGATACTTCCATTATGACCTATTCCCCAGTTTTGCTTAACCAGCACTGTTACATTAATATATTTTTTACCTCTGTGATTACCTTGTATCTAAGCCTCTGCAGACTGCCCCCTTATTTCAGCTCTTTTGACAGACTTGCATTTTAGCTAATCAGTGCTGACTCATAAATAACTTCACAGTGAGCACAATGTTATCTATATGGCAAACATGAACTAGCATTGTCTAGCTGAGGAAGACTGACCAAATGCCCTGAAAGAGGCAGCTTTCAAGGGCTTAGAAATTAGCATATGAGCCTACCAAGGTTTAGCTTTCAACAAAGAAAATCAAGAGAAGAAATCAAATTTGATGATAAATGTAAATTGGAAAGTTGTTTAAAATTGCATGCCCTTACTGTCTTCCCAAATTGTACTAGGCAGGGGGACCCGCCAGGGCTGCCCCCTCTCCCCTCTTCTCTTCAACCTCTGCATTGAACCTTTGGCAACTGCGATTAGGCAACAACTAGAAGGCATTAAAATAGAGAACTACGAAATAAAGCTAGCCCTGTATGCAGATGATATCCTTATATATTTATCAAATAGTAAAAAGAATCTTCCTAAACTACTACAAATTATTGACCAATTTGGGTCCTTTTCGGGCTATAAAGTAAATACTACAAAGTCAGAACTACTTTGGCTTAGGAAAAACAACTCCTCTCCTAGCAATATCCCCTTTCGACTAGTTAAAGACTCATTTAAATATCTGGGCATCAACATCCCGAGTGATCCTAAAGACCTATATAAGATTAATATTTTACCAATTATATCAACATTCAGAGAAAAGCTCAGAAACTGGGAGAGTTTACCACTCTCTATTTCTGGACGGATAGCACTTTTCAAGATGGTTCTCTTTCCTAAGCTGCTATATGTTTTACAGAACACGGCGATAATGCTTCTAGAAAGGGACATACAAGCAATAAATAGCTTACTCAGAAGGTTCATCTGGCAAAAAGCCAGACCCAGAATCTCACTGATCAAATTGTCATCTCCTAAAGCCTATGGAGGCTTCACATTGCCAGATATAAGGCTATATAATCTGGCTTTCCTAGCGCGAATTGCGGCTGATTGGATCTTCTCTAAAGATTATGTTTTGAACAATAAACTTGAAGAGAAAATCTGTTATCCATACACACCTATAGCTCTATTACACTGTGAACCTAAAGAGTGGCCAGTTAATATCAGAGTACTTAAAATGTTCTCAAACCCCTTGAGGGCCTGGAGGAGAATAGGAAAGCTTATGGATTTAAACTGTCAGATATCTCAACATTTACCCTTAATAGGCAACCCTAAATTTCAGGCAGGCCTAGATTCAGCGGTGTTTAAACACTGGCACACATTAGGATTAAACAGACTTATACAATTTGTGGATCAAGAGAGAAAGTGTATTAAAGCATTTGATGAACTTAAAAATAACTATAACCTCTCAAACAAGGATTTTTTCGCGTATCTACAGGCAAGGCACTATATTACAGATATTATGAGGTCAGTTAACTGGCGTTGGGACTTAGGTAGTTTGGAGGGCTGGCTGACTCTCGTAAAGGAATGGGTTAATGTCGATCACCCCATGTTACCATCTACTGGGGGAAGGCAAAGGGGAACATCTTCTTGGAAAACTAACCCAGGACTGGAATCTAGTCCTGCAACAGGACCACATTGACAGCCAATTTATAAAAACCTCAATTTGTAGGATATCTCAGGCTACAATCTCAGCTACTTGGAGAGAGGCTCATCTAAAACTTATACACAGATACTATTATACCCCTGAGAGAGCATTTAAGTTTAAGAACCCAAATTTTGATAAATGTCCTAAATGCTCCATGGAGGCTGCAGATCTGAGACACATGATCTGGGACTGTCCATTGATCAGACAGTGCTGGTTCAAAGTTGAATTCTGGGTAAAAACGTCACTCAGAATTTCCCCTCTGGGTCTCTCACTGATTCAGGTTATATTCTGTTTAAACAATCCAGAAGAACATATGCCCAATGGAAAGTTAATTACCTCAATTATCTTAGCAGTTAGGTACTTAATCTTTAAGAAGCGGAAGTCAAGAAATTTACCAACAGTACCAGAGATCAAAAACTTTCTTAAAAAGCAATGTATTATAGAGCAGCGAGACACCAACATTGATAAGGAACCTGATATCCAATCTTTCTTTAAAAAGTGGGCACCATTTATCAAATCACTTACACCGCCAGAAATTGATCAAATAATATTTCCTTTTCAAAATTCAGAAATGGTACTTTTGGGAATATGGTAAAAGTGAGGTATATTCTAATTTCTCTCCCTCTCTCTTTGGCATGGTGCGGGAGAATCCCTTTTCCCCTTTATATAAACATATTATATATATATATATATTTTTTTTTCTCTTTTTCTTTACCCTCGCAAGACCAACCTTGAATAGGTTGATATTACAGCAATTTAGGGATAATTTAGGATTTGACCGTGGTTTCCATAATATAAGTGACATACTCCAATTTCCATGTATTGACGATATTTGTTTAAAGGAGAAAGGGGAGGGGGGAGAGGGAAGGATTGTTCTTGGTTCTATTCCTGGTCACTTGTTCTTGCTGTTTATGATCCTTCTAGGGGGGAGGGGAGGGGTAGGGGAAAAACGGGGATAAAAGCATATTCTAACATGGAAATTATAACCATTAAGGAATGACAGAATGGAATTCCATTCATAATAATTTGTGGACCGCCTATTGATGTTTATTCTTTTTTTTTTAAATCACATGAAAATGTACAAACCTGTTGGAATTAATAAAGATGATTTAAAAAAAAAAAATTGCATGCCCTATCTAAAGTTCATAAAAGTTTAATTTTGACTAGACTGTCCCTTTAAACATGGTCCTATTGCCTATATTATTCTTTATTACCTATTCGCTAACAGTGATCACATGTTGTTTAGTAAATAGGCATTGGAGAAATTTCACACCTACTAAAGGCCTTACTAACTTGACCAATCTTGGCTATTATACAATATTAATTGTCTTACCTGTATTGTAGCCTCTCCCGAGGGCTGGCCAAGGTCGATGATTTTTCCACAAATTTCCTAGGTACCAGTCACTTTGATTCTCTACCAGGCCCAGCACCTGTTGTCCTGAAAGCAGAATCAGAATGAGTTTTAGATTAGTTCTAAATATGGAGGAAGCAATAAAAATATTTTACATATAGGTTATTTACTTTAAAAATAAAACAACATATTGTTTTTGTTTGATTGAAAGCAGCATTTGAAATTGTGCAGCCATCACCCCAAAATGCATTTAATATCTCACAGCGAATGTAAAATAACTGAAGCCTTAGACAAACACACAGACAGACAAATTTGTAAATAAAGTCAATTGAAAATGAATTTCTTTCTATCTGTTCCGAGTGGCACAGATTTTTTTTTTTTTTTAAAGGGACATGATACTCAAATATTGAAGCACTGGAAAGAGATACAGCATAGATATGACAAGAAAATATCACCTGAACATCTCTATGTAAAAAAGGAAGATGTTTTACCTCAACATTTTCTTAGTAGACACATCCCAATGTAAGGGGACTTTAATCAGCCAATCAAGACGTTAGTCCTAGGACTTGCAAGGAAGCATGCATCTGGTATGTGCAGGCATAGCCACATTATTGCCCTCCTCAGTTTAACCCCTTCACAACGTTAGGATGTTCCATGCCGTCCTAACAGCACTGATCGTTAATGCCATTAGGACGGTATGGAACCTCCTACCTTACATGGTGTCCTGCAGCTTCCCCCTTTAAAGCAGCCAAGAATCGGCCTGGGAGTGTGCCTAGCAGCGTAGGCAGTCCCCCATGATCTGAATCAAGGCTTGAAACAGAAAAATGTTTTACAGTTATGCTGCACAACATATCTATATTATGTCCCTTTAATTTTAAAAGTCTCTCATGTTGACATGAATATATCTTAATTTATTTGTGTCGGTATAGGGGGCACAGGTCCAGGTGTATCTTTTTGGCTCAGTTAAGTACCTCTGCACAACCGCAGAATAGACTCTTGGTAACACTAGGAATAAAACTCCCAAACCCCTCAAGTTAGGAATCTGATAAATGATTTTTTTGGTGGTTTTACTTCTTCAAATAAACTAAAGGTCGAATCTGTGAAAGAATAAGGCTGAATGTTATTAATGGTACTTGTAATTATAAATTTGCCTTGTTATATTGCTTAATATATAAAGTGATTTAGTCGCACGATTAATGCTGACGCAGGTTAAGATTGTATTAATGACTTGTGTCAAAGAGAGAAAAGTTAAATATGTAAAATTATATGTATTGTACTCAAATTTTGAATGTTATTTCTCTCTCTTTTATTATTTATATATGCCTTAAATTATACAGTTGTTTTTTCTATGCCCCTACCCATATACTATGACCTTTAACAATAAAAAGGAAATATTTAAAAAAAAAAAAACAGAATTTATGCTTACCTGATAAATTACTTTCTCTTGTGATGTATCGAGTCCACGGATTCATCCTTTACTTGTGGGATATTCTCCTTCCCAACAGGAAGTGGCAAAGAGAGCACACAGCAGAGCTGTCCATATAGCTCCCCCTCTAGCTCCACCCCCCAGTCATTTGACCGAAGGTTAGGAAGAAAAAGGAGAAACCATAGGGTGCAGTGGTGACTGTAGTTTAAACAAAAACACTACCTGACTTAATAGCCAGGGCGGGCCGTGGACTCGATACATCACAAGAGAAAGTAATTTATCAGGTAAGCATAAATTCTGTTTTCTCTTGTAAGATGTATCGAGTCCACGGATTCATCCTTTACTTGTGGGATACCAATACCTAAGCTTTAGGACACGGATGAAGGGAGGGAACAAGACAGGTACCTTAAACGGAAGGCACCACTGCTTGTAAAACCTTTCTCCCAAAAATAGCCTCCGAAGAAGCAAAAGTATCGAAGTTGTAAAATTTGGAAAAAGTATGCAGCTAAGACCAAGTCGCTGCCTTACAAATCTGTTCAACAGAAGCCTCATTTTTAAAAGCCCATGTGGAAGCCACTGCTCTGGTAGAATGAGCAGTAATTGTTTCGGGAGGCTGCTGGCCAGCAGTCTCATAGGCCAAACGGATGATGCTTTTCAGCCAAAAGGAAAGAGAGGTAGCAGTCGCCTTCTGACCTCTCCTCTTACCAGAATAGATATCAAACAATGAAGTTGTTTGTCTGAAATCCTTGGTTGCTTGTAAATAGAACTTTAAAGCACGAACCACATCAAGATTGTGTAACAGACGTTCCTTCTTCGAAGAAGGATTAGGACACAGAGAAGGAACAACAATTTCCTGGTTAATATTCTTATTAGACACAACCTTAGGAAGAAAACCGGGTTTGGTACGCAAAACTACCTTATCTGCAAGGAAAACCAGGTAAGGTGAATCACACTGTAAAGCAGATAACTCTGATACTCTTCGAGCAGAAGAGATAGCTATCAAAAACAAAACTTTCCAAGATAAAAGCTTAATATCTATGGAATGTAAAGGTTCAAACGAAACCCCTTGCAGAACTGAAAGAACTAAATTCAGACTCCATGGCGGAGCCACAGGTCTATAAACAGGCTTGATTCTGACTAAAGCCTGACTAAATGTTTGAACGTCCGGTACCTCTGCCAGACGTTTGTGGAAAAGAATAGATAAAGCAGATATCTGTCCTTTTAAGGAACTAGCTGATAATCCTTTCTCCAATCCTTCTTGGATAAAAGACAATATCCTGGGAATCCTAATCTTACTCCATGAGTAACCTTTGGATTCACACCAAAAAAGATATTTTCGCCAAATCTTATGGTAGATTTTCCTGGTGACAGGCTTTCTAGCCTGAATCAGGGTATCAATAACCGACTCAGAGAAACCACGCTTTGATAAAATTAGGCGTTCAATCTCCAAGCAGTCAGACGCAGAGAAATTAGATTTGGATGCTTGAAAGGACCTTGTATTAGAAGGTCCTGCCTCACTGGTAGCGTCCATGGTGGGACAGATGACATGTCCACTAGGTCTGCATACCAGGTCCTGCGTGGCCACGCAGGCGCTATCAGAACCACCGAAGCCCTCTCCTGCTTGATTCTGGCAACCAGACGAGGGAGGAGAGGAAACGGTGGAAAAACATAGGCCAGATTGAAGGACCAAGGCGCTGCTAGAGCATCTATCAGCACCGCCTGGGGATCCTGGGACCTGGCCCCGTAAAGAGGAAGTTTGGTGTGACGGGACGCCATCAGATCCAATTCTGGAGTGCCCCATAGCTGAGTCAGAAGGGCAAATACCTCCGGGTGGAGTTCCCACTCCCCCGGGTGAAAAGTCTGACGACTTAGAAAATCCGCCTCCCAGTTGTCTACTCCTGGGATGTGAATTGCTGAGAGATGACAGGAGTGATCCTCCGCCCACCTGATTATTTTGGTTACCTCCGTCATTGCTAGGGAACTCCTTGTTCCCCCTTGATGATTGACGTAAGCTACAGTCGTGATGTTGTCCGACTGAAATCTGATGAATTTGGAAGCAGCTAGCGCCTGAAGTGCGTTGAATATCGCCCTCAGTTCCAGAATGTTTATCGGGAGAAGAGCTTCTTCCTGAGACCATAAGCCCTAGGCTTTCAGGGAGTCCCAGACTGCACCCCAGCCCAACAGGCTGGCGTCGGTCGTTACGATGATCCACTCTGGTCTGCGGAAACACATTCCCTGAGACAAGTGATCCTGAAACAACCACCATAGAAGAGAATCTCTGGTCCCCTGGTCCAGCTGTATTTGAGGAGACAACTCTGCATAATCCCCATTCCACTGTTTGAGCATGCGTAGTTGCAGTGGTCTGAGGTGTATCCGTGCAAAAGGGACTATGTCCATTGCCGCTACCATTAGTCCGATTGTCTCCATGCACTGAGCTACAGATGGCCGAGGAATGGAATGAAGGACTCGGCAAGTGGTTAAGAGTTTTAACTTTCTGACCTCCGTCAGAAATATTTTCATATCTACCGAGTCTATCAGAGTTCCTAGGAAGGAAACTCTTGTGAGGGGTGAGAGAGAACTCTTTTTGATGTTCACCTTCCACCCGTGAGACCTCAGAAATGCCAATGCGATTTCCGTGTGAGACTTGGCTCTTTGGAAAGTCAACGCCTGAATTAAGATGTCGTCTAGATAAGGAGCCACTGCTATGCCCCACGGTCTTAGAACCGCCAGGAGGGACCCTAGCACCTTTGTGAAAATTCTGGGAGCAGTGGCCAACCCAAAAGGAAGAGCCACAAACTGGTAATGCTTGTCCAGAAAGGCGAACCTGAGAAACTGGTGATGATCTTTGTGGATAGGAATGTGCAGATTTGCATACTTTAAATCCACGGTGGTCATATATTGACCCTCCTGGATCATTGGTAAGATTGTCCGAATGGTCTCCATCTTGAATGATGGGACTCTGAGGAATTTGTTTAGAATTTTGAGATCCAGGATTGGTCTGAAAGTTCCTTCTTTCTTTGGAACCACAAACAGGTTTGAGTAAAAACCCAGCCCTTGTTCCGCAACTGGAACTGGGTGGATCACTCCTATTGTATGTAGGTCTTCTACACAGCGTAATAACGCCTCTATCTTTGTCTGGTCTGAAGCCAAACGAGAAATGTGGAACCTTCCCCTTGGAGGGGAGTCCTTGAATTCTAGAAGATATCCCTGGGATACAATCTCTAAGGCCCAGGGATCGTGTACATCTCTTGCCCAGGCCTGAGCGAAGAGAGAGAGTCTGCCCCCTACTAGATCCGGTCCCGGATCTGGGGCTACCCCATCATGCTGTCTTGGAGGCAGCTGCAGGCTTCTTGGCCTGTTTACCCTTGTTCCAGCCATGGTAAGGTTTCCAGGGTGCCCTGGGTTGTGCAGCGTTATCCTCTTGCTTTGCAGCAGGGGAGGATGAAGTGAGACCGCTCCTGAAATTCCGAAAGGAATGAAAATTATTTTGTTTGTTCTTTGTCTTGAAGGACTTGTCCTGGGGGAGAGCATGGCCTTTTCCCCCAGTGATTTCTGAAATAATCTCTTTCAATTCAGGCCCGAAGAGGGTCTTTCCTTTGAAAGGGATGTTCAATAGTTTGGATTTTGACGACACATCTGCTGACCAGGACTTTAGCCATAGCGCCCTGCGTGCTAAAATGGCGAAACCTGAATTCTTTGCCACTAACTTAGCTAGTTGGAAAGCGGCATCTGTGATAAAAGAATTAGCCAGCTTAAGAGCCTTAATTCTGTCCATATTGTCCTCATATGAGGTCTCCATCTGGAGCGCATCTTCCAGCGCCTCGAACCAGAAAGCAGCTGCAGTGGTTACAGGAACAATGCACGCAATAGGTTGGAGAAGAAAACCTTGTTGAACAAAAATTTTCTTAAGTAAACCCTCTAATTTTTTATCCATAGGGTCTTTAAAAGCACAACTGTCTTCAATTGGTATAGTTGTGCATTGAGCAAGTGAAGAAACAGCCCCCTCCACCTTAGGGACCGTCTGCCACGAGTCCCGCATGGGGTTAGATATGGGGAACATTTACTTAAAAACAGGAGGGGGAACGAAGGGAATACCTGGTCTATCCCACTCCCTAGTAACGATATCCGCAATCCTCTTAGGGACCGGAAACACATCAGTGTAAACAGGAACTTCAAGGTACTTGTCCATTTTACACAATTTCTCTGGAACCACCATAGGGTCGCAGTAATCAAGAGTAACTAATACCTCCCTGAGCAATAAGCGGAGGTGTTCTAGTTTAAATTTAAAAGCCAACGTATCTGAATCTGTCTGAGGAGAAACCTTTCCTGAATCGGAAATTTCTCCCTCAGACAGCATATCCCTCGCCCCCACTTCAGAGTGTTGTAAGGGTATATCGGATACGGCTACTAAAGCGTCAGAATGCTCATTATCTGTTCTTAAAAACCGAGCTATCACGCGTTGCAGGTAACACGGGCAGTTTAGATAAGAACACAGAGAGGGTATTATCCATAACTGCCACCAAGTCTTGCAAGGTAAAAGAGTTAGACGCACTAGAGGTGCTAGGCGTCGCTTGAGCGGGCGTAACTGGTTGTGACACTTGGGGAGAGGTTGACGGGCTAACCTCGTTACCTTCTGTCTGAGAGTCATCTTGGGCCACATTTTTAAGTGCAACAATATGTTCTTTAAAGTGTATAGGCATATCAGTACAAGTGGGACACATTCTGAGAGGGGGTTCCACCATGGCTTCTAAACACATTGAACAAGGATTTTCCTTGGTGTCAGACATGTTTAACAGACTAGTAGTAATACAAACAGGCTTGGAAATCACTTTAATCAAGTAAAAACACACTTTGAAAAAAAACGTTACTGTGCCATTAAGAGATAAAAAAGACACAAAATTTTGCAAAACAGTGAAAAAATGCAGCAAACTTTTCAAAATGTTTACAGTATGTACCTAAAGCATTAGTAAGATTGCACCACTAGCAATATAAACGATTAACCCCAGATTTGTGGGGAAAAAGCTTCTTATAGGCCCTCAAACTGCAGCAGGACCCTCCATGTGAAACAGCCTGAACTTCTAGTCAAATTAACTGCGCATCTGAGGAGCAAAATTAGGCCCCTCCCACCTCACTCCGGTGCTTGTGAGGCCTAAAGAAACACTCCCAAGTGTTTTAGTAATAGCCATGTGGGTAATAACCCCTGAAAGAAACCCAAAGGATCCTTCAAAGTGTCTCAAAAAACGATATTTTCAATAAAAACCGTTTGCCCTCTTGCTTGTAGAAAATAAAAACTACAATTCTAACACCACATTCACTTTACCCTTCCGATTGCTTAGAGCCGTCAAAGAGAATGACTGGGGGGTGGAGCTAGAGGGGGAGCTATATGGACAGCTCTGCTGTGTGCTCTCTTTGCCACTTCCTGTTGGGAAGGAGAATATCCCACAAGTAAAGGATGAATCCGTGGACTCGATACATCTTACAAGAGAAAAAGGAATAAAACTTCATATGTACAGTGGGGCAAAAAAGTATTTAGTCAGCCACCAATTGTGCAAGTTCTCCCACTTAAGAAGATGAGAGAGGCCTGTAATTTTCATCATAGGTATACCTCAACTATGAGAGACAAAATGTGGAAACAAATCCAGACATTCACATTGTCTGATTTAGAAAGAATCTATTTGCATATTATGGTGGAAAATAAGTATTTGGTCACCTACAAACAAGCAAGATTTCTGGCTCTCACAGACCTGTATCTTCTTCTTTAAGAGGCTCCTCTGTCCTCCACTCATTACCTGTATTAATGGCACCTGTTTGAACTTGTTATCAGTATAAAAGGCACCTGTCCACAATCTCAAACAGTCACACTCCAAACTCCACTATGGTGAAGACCAAAGAGCTGTCGAAGGACACCAGAAACAAAATTGTAGACCTGAACCAGGCTGGGAAGACTGAATCTGCAATATGCAAGCAGCTTGGTGTGAAGAAATCAGCTGTGGGAGCAATAATTAGAAAATGGAAGACATACAAGACCACTGATAATCTCCCTCAATCTGGGGCTCCACGCAAGATCTCACCCCGTGGGGTCAAAATGATCACAAGAACGGTGAGCAAACATCCCAGAACCACATGGGGGGACCTAGTGAATGACCTGCGGAGAGCTGGGACCAACGTAACAAAGGCTACCATCAGTAACACACTACGCCACCAGGGACTCAGATCCTGCAATGCCAGACGTGTCCCCCTGCTTAAGCCAGTACATGTCCGGGCCCGTCTGAAGTATGCTAGAGAGCATTTGGATGATCCAGAAGCGGACTGGGAGAATGTCATATGGTCAGAAGAAACCAAAGTAGAACTGTTTGGTAGAAACACAACTCGTCGTGTTTGGAGAAGAGAGAATGCTGAGTGGCAACCAAAGAACACCATACCTACTGTGAAGCATGGGGGTGGCAACATCATGCTTTGGGGCTGTTTCTCTGCAAAGGGAATAGGACGACTGATCCGTGTACATGAAAAAAATGAATGGGGCCATGTATCGTGAGATTTTGAGTGCAAACCTCCTTCCATCAGCAAGGGCATTGAAGATGAAACGTGGCTGGGTCTTTCAGCATGACAATGATCCCAAACACACCGCCCGGGCAACGAAGGAGTGGCTTCGTAAGAAGCATTTCAAGGTCCTGGAGTGGCCTAGCCAGTCTCCAGATCTCAACCCCATAGAAAACCTTTGGAGGGAGTTGAAAGTCTGTGTTGCCCAGCGACAGCCCCAAAACATCACTGCTCTAGAGGAGATCTGCATGCAGGAATGGGCCAACATACCAGCAACAGTGTGTGACAACCTTGTGAAGACTTACAGAAAACGTTTGACCTCTGTCATTGCCAACAAAGGATATATAGCAAAGTATTGAGATGAACTTTTGATATTGACCAAATACTTATTTTCCACCATAATATGCAAATAAATTCTTTCCTAATCAGACAATGTGATTGTCTGGATTTGTTTCCACATTTTGTCTCTCATAGTTGAGGTATATCTATGATGAAAATTACAGTCCTCTCTCATCTTCTTAAGTGGGAGAACTTGCACAATTGGTGGCTGACTAAATACTTTTTTGCCCCACTGTATGTAGAAGCAAAATCCAATGTATATAAAAAGAAGAATACTCGCTGGGATTAAAATCCAATTTCAGCAGTATTGTAAAAGTCGAGAAAGGTTCTTCTTATAAAAGAACAAAACAGCTTTTATTCTTATCTTGCTCAATGTGTTTCAATGGTCAAAGAAATTGCTTGTATTTGTATATTTTATATCTTAATTTTACCTTCCATTTTCCCTGCTGGACCGTCTCCCCCATTCACTCTTTCTGCAGATTAAACAAAAACAAGTGCAGTGATGGGGATGGATGGGCGGCCCGTCCAGCAGAGGAAAGCTAAGGTAAAATTAAGATATAATCAGGCCGCAAATATGATTAATATTCAAAGAGATATTATATACTTCATGTCTAACTATAGCTAAATATAAGGATGACTATAAAAATGCTCACTTATTATTGCAGTTAAGAGTTTGGACATACAAACTTTTTAATTATACAATTGCTGAAACTAATATGACATTAATCCCACATGTCTTAAATTGATAATAATGGTAAAGGGACAGTCTACAATAGAATTTTTATTGTTTTAAAAGATAGATAATCCCTTTATTACCCATTCCCCAGTTTTGCATAACCAGCAGTTATATTAATACAATTTTTACCTCTGTGATTACCTTGTATCTAAGCATCTTCTGACAGCCCCCTGATCACATGACTTTATATTTATTATCTATTGACTTGCATTTGGTACTGTGTTGTGCTAAATCTTAAATAACTCCTTGGGCGTGAACACATTGTTATCTATATGGCCCACATGAACTAGCATTCTCCTGTTGTGAAAAGCAAATAAAAAAGCATGTGATTAAGAGGCTGCCTATAGTGGCTTAGAAACAGGCAGAAATTTAAATGTTATAAAGTATATTAATATATCAATGTTGGTTGTGCAAAGCTGGGGAATGGGTGTAAAGGTGCTGTCTATCTTTTTAAACAATAATTTTATTGTAGACTGTCCCTTTAAGTAAAAAAAATGCATTCACACATTAGACAGTCATTGTCATCAATACAGACTTTATTAGTTGCCAGGTTATACTGACTGTTTGCTTTTGTATGTTTTGTTCTGCTTCTTATAGTGTTTAATTTCTTTATTGTGTGTTTAACTAGATTTTGCTGTTACACTGTTTACTAATCCAAGTGGTTTTACAGATTCTAATATCAGATCTTCCAATGAATTCAAATGGCTTTGAAAAGAAAGTAAGAAATAAATAAAATATACCACATAAGAAAGGAAATTCTGATTGATTGGATTGGGGGTCAAAATGACAAATTAAGTGTACTTTTAAAGATGAGAGCACATCATATTTTGTAACATGGTAATACTTATACCTTCCTCAGACAGATTTGTGGATTTTGACCAACCATTTCTTATGCAGATATAGCTAGAATACAAGAGTGTTCATACAACAAACTAACCTAAAGGGACACTAAACCCATTTTTTTTTTCTTTCATGATTCAGATAGAGAATAACATTTTAAACAACATTCCAATTTACTTCTATTATCTACTTTGCTTAATTCTGTAGATATCCTTTGTTGAAAAAATAGCAATGCACATGGGTGAGCCAATCACTCGAGGCATCTATGTGCAGCAACCAATCAGCAGCTACTGAGCCTATCTAGATATGCTTCTCAACAAACGATATCAAGAACATAGTAAATTAAAAAGTTGTTTAAAATGGCATGCTCTATCTAAATCATGAAAGAAAACATTTGGGTTTCATGTCCCTTTAAAGGGCTCCATATAATAACTGTCAAAGTTCCCAGACAGTTATAGGATAAGAAATACATTGGGCAGCCACGCCCCCTGCTTTTGTAGAACCAATTGCCTTTAGACCTTAGATTGTTTAGAATTCATGCCACCAAATGCACAAGATCACGACATGTCAATAATCCTGTTTAATCTTATGATCACTGCTTCTTAGTTTGCAGTTTTAGGCTTGCATGAGAGCCTGTACCGAGAAGTCTCCAAATCTGCACCCACAGCTCCATTAATGGAGCCCAAAGTATACAATAAACTAATACAAAGTATATATGGGACTAGATACATTAAAAATAACTCTTTAATGGGACAGTCTACCATAGAATTGTTATTTTTTTTTAAAGATAGATAATCCCTTTATCACCCATTCCCCAGTTTTGCATAACCAACACAGTTATATTAATATACTTTTTACCTCTGTGATTACCTTGTATCTAGGAACCTTCTTCCAGCGCCCTGATCACATGACTGTGACTGTTTATTATCTATTGTCTTAAATTTAGCATTGGTTTGTGCTAGATCTTAAATAACTTTCTGTGCCTGAACACAGTGTTATCTATATAGCCCACGTGTACTTTCTGTCTCTTTGTGTTGAAAAGAGATTTAAAAAGCATGTGATAAGAGGCAGCCCTCAAAGGCTTAGAAATTAGCATATAAGCCTACCTATGTTTAGTTTAAACTAAGAATACCAAGAGAAAAAAGCAAATTTGATGATAAAAGTAAATTGGAAAGTTGATTAAAATTAAAAGTCCTATCTGAATAATGAAAGTTTAATTTATACTAGACTGTCCCTTTAATGTATACAATCTCTCCAAATCCTGTTATTCCAAGTTGATGAGTCAACAAACTTCCATTAATGAATCATCATCATAAATCAACAAAGAAATTGTAAGACTTTCATCACTAGAGAGTTCGACAGTCTTGTGCAATTTAGTCTCTCTAAGCGACATGAAACAGATCCTTGGTATCATTATAAAAGCAAATAATCCCAGGATGGACAAAGGGGTACTCTCTCGAACGGACAATAAAAAACATATTTAACATAAAAAGGAAAGACCTACAATTAGACATATTTTTGCATCTAGTCCAGTTTCAAGCTTTGAATTAAGACTGTGTGGTTAAGCACTGATCATATGTATGTGCACAGAGAGATCATCAATTGCCTTCATTAAAAATCCTCACCAGCACTTGCATTTAGCATATTCCAGTGAGATGACAGACGTGCTCATTATCATGGCTGAGCAGTGGATTAGCAAATTGTTCTAATATGTTAATGCAAATAACATTTAGATCCCAAGAAGTAACGGAGTACAAGAGACAAGATTATTCATTCACCAGATATCTTACATTTAGAAAAGGAAAATCCAACTTTTTTTAATCGAGAGGTTAAACGTTTATTGATTCATTTACTTATAGTGCTGGTAATTTAAATTTAGAAGCAAATATACACATTTTTTTTTTTTTTACATACAATTGTTCAATAGGGTTGCCAGGTGTCCAGTATTCAACTGGACAGTCTAGTATTTTAGCAAATTGTCCAGTAAAATCTTGCTAAAAATGTTGGACAATTTTTTAAAGTCCCTGAACGTTAGCTAAATGTAAAAATATTCCAATGCCAAGGGACAATCAAGTCCAAGAAAAACTTTCATGTTTCAAATAGGGCATGTTATTTTAAACAACTTTCCAATTTACTTTTATCACCAATTTTGCTTTGTTCTCTTGGTATTCTAAGTTGAAAGCTAAACCTAGGAGGTTCATATGCTAATTTCTTAGACCTTGAAGGCCGCCTCTAATCTAAATGCATTTTGATAGGTTTTCACCACTAGAGGGCATTAGTTCACGTGTTTCATATAGATAACATTAAGCTCGTGCACGTGAATTTACCATGGAGACAGCTCTGATTGGCTAAAATGCAAGTCTGTCAAAAGAACTGAAATAAGGGGGCAGTCTGCTGAGGCTTAGATACAAGGTAATTACAGAGGTAAAATGTGTATTATGATAACTGTGTTGGTAATGCAAAACTGGGGAATTTGTATTTAAGGGATTATCTATTTGATAAAACAACAACAATTCTGGTGTTGACTGTCCCTTTAAATTGATCAAGGCCCATTTTGGGTTAATTCATGCCACCGATTCGCCGCCAAATGCGATCATATTTTTATGTGGTGCAGCTGTGCACCACATTTCTGAAATTACTAGTAGTGAAGGGGCTAATGTGGTAGCCTTGTATTGGTAATCGTAGCTGTAGTGTAGATATTACCCTCCCACTGGACACCTCCCACCCCCGATCCCTCCCAAACAGCTCTCTTCCCTTCACCCCCACTAGTCACCACTGTCTTAGGTACTGGCAAACAATCTGCCAGTATGCAATCTAGGGAGAGTTTTTTTTCTGTAGTGTAGGAAACCCTCCTTAACCCCACCAACCAGTTATCTAACCCTCCCCCCTTTCACTAGGTGCTGCCATCTTAGGTACTGATATCTGTCTGCCAGTACCCAGTTTGTAGGGCATTTTTATTATTATTTATATTTTAAAATTCTATATAGTGTAGCGATCCCCCATCACCCTCCCCCCAGCTGATTGTATTGTATGACCCCCTCCCTCATTTCCATAGTGTAGGGAACCCATCCCTCCCTCACTAAACATGTATTTTTCTGTAGTGTAGGGAATCTCCCCTTCCTCCCCCCCCAATGATGCGCCGCCCACCTGCCTCCCTCCTTAAAGGAACACTCAATCAAAATGAAATTCACATGATTCAGATAGAGCATGCCATTTTAAACAACTTTCCAATTTACTTCCATTAACTAAATGTGCACAGTCTTTTTATATTTAAACGTTTTGAGTCACCAGCTCCTACTGAGCATGTGCAAGAATAAGTGTGTATGCATTTGTGAATGGCTGATGGCTGTCACATGGTACGTGTATGCATTTGTGATTGGCTGATGGCTGTCACATGGTACAGGGGGAGTGGAAATAGACATAACTTTTAAAATTGTCAGAAAAAAAATCTACTACTCATTTGAAGTTCAGACTAAGTGCTGTTGCATTGTCTTGTTATCTTGCATTTGTTGTTTATGCAAATCTACTGTGTTGACTGGTCCTTTAACTCTCACACCACCCAAAGCAGCACTGCAAGCTGATGCAAACAGTGACAAAGAGTGTCTCTGTTTGCATCAGCAATCTACCTTCATATGGTAAAGGGAGCACAATCAACGCTCCCTTACCAAATGAAGGCAGATGCCTTCTACTTCCGGTTGCAGTCTTAGCTGTCAGAGCTAACAGCCAGGATCGCAGCATGAGGAAGAAGGTTGGACGTAGCTACTTTGTCAACAGGGTACATCAAACAAAGCAGCCTTTGATGTAGTAGCTACATCCAATAGGCTTAGGGGTTAATATTGATGAAAAATCAGATGAGAAATTAAAGTACCTAGCTCAGAAACACAATTCAATGAAGACAGTCTTAAAGGTTAATTACTTTAAATGGCCATAATAATTGAAATTTTCATTCATAAGAAAATGTCATTTTAGCACTAGTGACAACCAACTCTATGGGGCCAATTTATCAATGTGCGGGCGGACATGATCCGTTGTAGCATAAGAATATAAGAAATAAGAAAGAAAATCATTACCTTAATAATAACAATTAAAACTTTCATGATTCAGATAGAGCTTGCAATTTTAAACAACTTTCCATTCTACTTTTTTTAATGTAATTTGTTTTGTTCTCATGATGTCCTTTGTTAAAAAGCATACCTAGGTAGGTTCAGGTGCAGAAATGCACTACTGGTTGCTAGCTGCTGATTAGTGGCTGCACATATATGCCTCTTGTCATTGGCTCACCCAATGTGTTCAGCTAGCTCCCAGTAGTGAACTGCTGCTCCTTCAACAAAGGATACAAAGAGAATGAATTGAATTTGATATTAGAAGTAAATCTGAAATTTGTTTATATTGTACGCTCTATCTTAATCTTAAAAAAAAAAAGTTGGGTTTATGTCCCTTTAAGGTCTATTTCTTAACTTTGCAGGTTTATTTTATAACATTTTTGCTCTGAGAAAGAGGTGTGATATTTCTGCAGACACTGATAAACAGTTTTGAGAACTACAAAACTAAGAACATGTAACTTCTTCTATATAGAGAAAATGCCAAAAATAATCTTACAGAAATATGTGGGAGAGCATTACATTGTGAATGGATTAATAGAGTTAAACTTTACAGCCATGAATATACAGCCTCATGCTAAAAAACGATCCTTATTTCAGGATGAATAACCCTTGGATTATAATGTATCTTAAATAGAAAGCTATCTTTAGATAGATCTTTTCTCGAAAAGCGTTTGATTTAAAAAAAAATCCTATTTAAATAATAAAAAAATCTGATTTAAATAAATATTATTATTTTTTTTTAAATCATTGATTTTTATCCAAACTGCTTTTGAATCAGTCATGAGAGAAAATCAATTACAAGAAAGGCATAAACTAGACAAAAACCTCCTAGGAATTACCAACCACCAACAGAGACAGCAGAAGAGGGAGATTTGTCCTCTGAGACACTGGTGAAATGTGATCGCACTGGGACAGGAAACTCTACTGCACCGTCTCGTGAATCTGTATATAAACATCAGAAGTATGGAAAGATCATCAGTAGCTTAGGACTATTCACTAAAACAAATGAGGACCAGTTTGTGCCTTTATAGTAGAACTGTATTTGACCAGAGGAATTACATTCTGTATCTACCAATAATTGTTTTTAATCAAGGCACTAGAATACAGATGATATTGCCTAAAAGTGACAGTATACACCAATTGTCATATAACTGCATGTAATAGACACTACTATAAAGAAGAATATGCCCAGATACTGATCTAAAAATCCAGTATAAAACATTTTAAAACTTACTAAGAAGCTCCCAGTATAGCACTGTTGATGAGGTTAGGCTGGGACACCCAGTGAAAGGGGCTGGGAAATCAGGATGAGCAGAAACTCCCCCCCCCCCCACACACACACCTTCCCTGCATATGAAAAGACAGCAGGAGTGTGTAAACGTGCGTATACATCTGACACTCTTGGGCTTGTTTAGGAGTCTAAAAATCAGCACAATGTTATTAAAAATAAGCAAAACTAAAGAATGTCCCTTTAATGACCCAGGTTAGGATAGCTTGTGGGTAAGTGGCTAATTTGTGAGGCTATATATAGTCCCCAGTATGTGATGTGGTCTGTGGGTAGAGTTGGGTATTTGTGAACAGGATATAGGAGATCTTAGTTTTGCTTTGTAAAGCTCATTATCCATTGTGAAGCTCATTATCCAGTATAATTTCCCGTATTTAGGTATCAGTTCTACCATACTGGATAGTGAGGAACTCTGTGGTTACTGCAAGATGAAGAAAAAACTTGAGAATCAAGTCACTTGCCATCTGTTTTATACTTGTTTTCACAAATATGATGTACTTCCCACCATATAAGCAGACAGTCTAATAGATTATAAATTAAAAGTGTTTTATCTGCAAATGCACTTATCACAAAGGACACAGCAATATGTGTGCTAATGCACTGATCACAAAGGACACAGCAATATGTGTGCTATAAATCAATTGGCCAATTCTAAAACATTACAGAAAATATTTTTGCTTGACAGCCATAACACTGCCATCCGCTAGTTTAAGAGAGGCAAACACTTCAAAAACGATTACCTTATTAACTTTAACCTAGATTTAGAGTTTTGCGTTAGAAGGTTAGCTAAGCGTGTTTTTTTCCCCCCGCACCTTTTAAATATCGCTGGTATTGAGAGTTCTCTGAAGGGCTGCGTTAGGCTCCAAAAAGGGAGCGTAGAGCATCATTTACCGCCACTGCAACTCTCAATATCAGCGTTGCTTACGGACGCGGCCAGCTTAAAAAACGTGCTTGTGCACGATTCCCCCATAGGAAACAATGGGGCAGTTTGAGCTGAAAAAAAAACCTAACACCTGCAAAAAAGCAGCGTTCAGCTCCTAACGCAGCCCCATTGTTTCCTGTGGGGAAACACTTCCTAAGTCTGCACCTAACACCCTAACATGAACCCCGAGTCTAAACACCCCTAACCTTACACTTATTAACCCCTAATCTGACGCCCCCGCTATCGCTGACCACTGCATTACACTTTTAACCCCTAATCTGCCACTCCGGACACCGCCGCAACCTACATTATCCCTATGTACCCCTAATCTGCTGCCCCTAACATCGCCGACACCTACATTATACTTATTAACCCCTAATCTGCCCCCCCAACGTCGCCGCTACCTTACCTACACTTATTAACCGCTAATCTGCCGACCGGACCTCACCGCTACTATAATAAATGTATTAACCCCTAAACCGCCTCACTCCCGCCTCAAAAACCCTATAATAAATAGTATTAACCCCTAATCTGCCCTCCCTAACATCGTCGACACCTAACTTCAAGTATTAACCCCTAATCTGCCGACCGGACCTCGCCGCTACTATAATAAATGTATTAACCCCTAAAGCTAAGTCTAACCCTAACCCTAACACCCCCCTAAGTTAAATATAATTTAAATCAAAGAAATAAATTAAATCTTATTAACTAAAGTCTTCCTATTTAAAGCTAATAGACAGCCAATAGAATGCAAGCTCAATCTGATTGGCTGATTGGATCAGCCAATCCGATTGAACTTGAATCTGATTGGCTGATTCAAACAGCCAATCAGATTTTTCCTACCTTAATTCCGATTGGCTGATAGAATACTATCAGCCAATCGGAATTCAAGGGATGCCATCTTGGATGACGTCCCTTAAAGGAACCTTCATTCGTCGTCTAGTCGTCGGGAGAAGAGGATGTTCCGCGCCGGAGGTCTTGAAGATGGAGCCGCTCCTCGTCGGATGGATGAAGATAGAAGATGCCGCTTGGATGAAGATGTTGTATCTCCTCTTCTTGCCGGATAGGATGAAGACTTCGGAGCCTCTTCTGGACCTCTTCTTGCCGGATAGGATGAAGACTTCGGAGCCTCTTCTGGACGGATCGGTGATACCTGGCGTGGTGCAGATAAGGTAGGGAGATCTTCAGGGGCTTAGTGTTAGGTTTTTTAAGGGGGGTTTGGGTTAGATTAGGGGTATGTGGGTGGTGGGTTGTAATGTTGGGGGGGTATTGTATGTTTTTTTTACAGGCAAAAGAGCTGAATTCTTTGGGGCATGCCCCGCAACAGGCCCTTTTAAGGGCTGGTAAGGTAAAAGAGCTATAAACATTTTATTTTAATTAGGGTAGGGCATTTTTTTATTTTGGGGGGCTTTGTTATTTTTTAGGGGGCTTTGAGTAGGTGTAATTAGTTTAAAATTCTTATAATCTTTTTTTATTTTTTGTAATTTAGTGTTTTTTTTTGTAATTTAGTGTTTGTTTGTTTTTTTAATTTAGTTTAGTTGATTTAATTGTAGATAATTGTAGGTAATTGTAGGTAGTTTATTTAATTAATGTATTGATAGTGTAGTGTTAGGTTTAATTGTAACTTAGGTTAGGATTTATTTTACAGGTAATTTTGTAATTATTTTAACTAGGTAGCTATTAAATAGTTATTAACTATTTAATAGCTATTGTACCTAGTTAAAATAAATACAAAGATGCCTGTACAATAAATATAAATCCTAAAATAGCTACAATGTAATTATTATTTATATTGTAGCTATATTAGGGTTTATTTTACAGGTATTTAGCTTTAAATAGGAATAATTTATTTAATAAGATTTATTTTATTTCGTTAGATTTAAATTATATTTAACTTAGGGGGGGTGTTAGGGTTAGGGTTAGACTTAGCTTTAGGGGTTAATAAATTTATTATAGTAGCGGCGAGGTCCGGTCGGCAGATTAGGGGTTAATACTTGAAGTTAGGTGTCGGCGATGTTAGGGAGGGCAGATTACGGGTTAATACTATTTATTATAGGGTTTTTAAGGCGGGAGTGAGGCGATTTAGGGGTTAATACATTTATTATAGTGGCGGCGAGGTCCGGTCGGCAGATTAGGGGTTAATAAGTGTAGGTAGGTAGCGGCAATGTTGGGGGGCAGATTAGGGGGTAATAAATATAATATAGGGGTCGGCGATGTTAGGGGTACATAGGGATAATATAGGTTGCGGCGGTGTGCGGTCGGCAGATTAGGGGTTAAAAAATTTTATTAGAGTGGCGGCGATGTGGGGGGACCTCGGTTTAGGGGTACATAGGTAGTTTATGGGTGTTAGTGTACTTTAGAGCACAGTAGTTAAGAGCTTTATGAACCAGCGTTAGCCCAGAAAGCTCTTAACTCCTGGCTTTTTTCTGCGGCTGGAGTTTGGTCGTTAGAGTTCTAACGCTCACTTCAGCCAAGACTCTAAATACCGGCGTTAGAAAGATACCATTGAAAAAATAGGATACGCAATTGACGTAAGGGGATCTGCGGTATGGAAAAGTCGCGGCTGGAAAATGAGCGTTAGACCCTTTCCTGACTGACTCTAAATACCAGCGGGCGGCCAAAACCAGCGTTAGGACCCCCTAACGCTGGTTTGGACGGCTAACGCAGAACTCTAAATCTAGGCGTTTATTTGAAGTTTAAAGGGACAATAAAGTAGTTAGTATTTGTTGCATCTAGAAGGGAATTTTAAAATGTATTACAGTTTGTTTTAATGAGAAAACAACATTTTTGTGTGTGTAGGGAGAATTGGGGTTTTTGCATATCACCCAATAAGAAATCAGACCTTAAGGGCCAGGTGTACACAGACACACACTACCTGTTAGCTTTAAAATAAAAATAAACAGATTTAATTTTACAATTTTTTTATAACAAATCATATTTTATCCTATTTAGGTAGGAAGTTGAAGAGGTGGAACAAAAGTATGAAACAAGCCAGCTTCAAAATAAGGTTTAATATATTTTTTTATGCTGGATTCTTAGTAAATGGTTTAATGAAGGCACATAAACAGGATTGCTTTATGGGTCACAAATAAATTAAAATATATATTTAAACACGGAACCTACACAATAGGCAGAGGAACAGAGGTCTGTAGCTCCTCCCCACAAGGTGACCTTGGCATGTTGAGGCTAATACTGTCCCCATGCTGCACATCACACGGTGTCCTTTAAATCTAGGACATGGTGATATGTACATATGGGACATTCAGCAATTCCCGTTATGTGCTCCTTGTCACACTACACTGTGAAAACAAGTTGATTTTATTTAAACGCTGCCTGTGTGCCGTCTGTCTAGGGCCATTAGAATAACAAGGAGCGATGGTACCCAGCATCCTCTTTGGCGTGTTAAGTGGCACGAATTACCAGCATTGTTGGTAGAGTTATTCTCATCTTCTACCTGTCGTTCCCAATGTTGTTTTGTTTACTGCCCTTGGATGTCACCTTCTCCTCTCTAGATTACGGCTTTAATGTATCTTTAGAGCAGACATATGTTGTTGCGTAGTACAATGTAAAAGAATGACAACTTCCTGTAAATGTCCTTCAACCCTTTAGCTTAGTGAATCATTTAAAAATGACATAATGTAGCTTTCTAGAATACACTAGTGATTGGCCGAGTTCTCTTAACATAGAGAAACTACTCATGTTAGTAAATTCAGTCTACTGGGTGCATTATATGACATGGTAAGCACAGTGTGGCCGTACAATGTTTTTTATTTGGCTCCCAATTACCCACTTTATAGAACATTTGTGCTTAAAACCTATGGATATTTATGACCTGTAATTGACTCCATGAAAATATAATGAAGTAATTGGCTGAGTTAATTACCTATTTTTTCACATTTGCAACACACAACAATCCCACAAATATGACTCTTCCATGTATGAGGATAGCTGAAGTTCGAAAGCAGTTTGCTTCTAAATGGCTGCCTCAATCCAGTCATTTTAGTATATAGGTAGTCCTCAGTTTACGCCGGGGTTAGGTTCCAGAAGGAATGGTTGTAAATTGAAACCATTGTAAATTGAAACCCAGTTTATAATGTAAGTCAATGGGAAGTGAGGGAGTTAGGTTCCAGGCCCCTCTCAAAATTGTCATAAGTAACACCTAATACATTATTTTTAAAGCTTTGAAATTAAGACTTTAAATGCCAAACAGCATTATAAACCTAATAAAATAATCACACAACACAGAAAATATAATTAAACTAAGTTAAATAAACAAAAACATTTGCTAAACATCATTATAAACTTAATAAAATAATCACACAACACAGACTTCACTTGCATTTTTCTGCAAACTTTCTATGCATTCCAATCTGGACTGATTTATAGACAGGAAGATCTTGTTCCTTTGAAATCTGCTCGATAGCTCAGGTCTGGTTAAACTGATTAATTTCAGCTTGCTGCAACACAAGCGGACAGCTCCACCTACTGGCTATTTTAATAAATGCACTGCTTCCCAATGCTTTTCAATAGCAGTCCCATGACTGGAAAAAAGGTTGTTATTCTGAAACTGTAAATTGAACCGTTGTAAAACGAGGGCCACCTGTATATATATATTTTTATATACATTATATATACACATTATTTTTCTGCCCTTGTTTGTTTAAAGGCCTGTGCAATCACAAACAAAACCATGCACTGTATTGCTTTAAGCTTATATATGTATTCTATGTATGTAGACACATGCATGTGCTGCTGATATTGGCTTTAATAAGACTAAACAATTTTTCTTTTTTTCCCTTTTTTTAACATAGGCTTTTAAGCTATTGGTTATGTACCTTCAGATAGTTATAGAGCACACAATTTGAAACAACTTTCCATTATAATTTGCTTTGTTCACTTGGTATCCTTTGTTGAAAATCATACCTATAAGCTACGGCGCATCAGTGCACTACCAAGAGTTAGATGCCAATTGGCTGCTCCACATATATGCCTCTTGTCATTTGCTGACCTAATGTTTTCAGCTAGCAATAGCAATAATGATCAGTCATCAAAGGATACCAAGAGAATGAAGCACATTTGTATATATGGAAGTAAATTGGAAAGTTGTTTAAAATTGCATGTTCTATCTGAATCATTAAAGAATGATGAAAAAAGGTGTATCATGTCCCTTTAAAGCGACTCAATATAACACACCCATAATGCATTATAACATTTACAATATAATTACGAGTGATACATTGTAGCATGCTAACCTATGCAGAAGTGCAATATATCCAGCATACACTGTAACACACAGTATAGTAAGAGACAGGATCATACATCCTCAGTGTATAGGAAATAAGGTTATCTCCCACAATACCCTTTAAAGGGACAGTCTACTCCAGAATTTTTAGATAGATAGATCATACCTTTATTACCCATTGCCCAGTTTTGCATAACCAACACGGTTATATTAATACACTTTTTACCTCTGTGATTACCTTGTTTCTAAGCCTCATCAAACTGCCCCCTTATCTCAGTTCTTTAGTAGACTTGCATTTTAGCCAGTCAGTACTGACTCCTAAATAACTCCATGGTAGTGAGAACAATGAGACAGAGAGAGAGAGAAATACGCTACAGGGGCCTGGACATGTCCGGCTAAAATTTACTGGGTCTTGAGGTCACTTGGGTTGAGAACCACTGATCTATATGACACAAATGAACTAGCAGTGTCTCACTGACAAAAACTGTAAAAATGCACTGAGATAAGAGGCGGTACAATAGCTTAGAAATTAGCATATGAGCCTACTTTGGTTTAGCTTTCTGCAAAAAATACCAAGAGAGCAAAGCAAATTTAATGATAAAAGTAAAGATTGGAAAGCTGTATACAATTGCATGCCCTATCTTAATCGTGTAAGTTTAATTTGACTAGATTGTCTCTTTAACCAAAAAAAACCCTTAATTTCACAAGAGATTATATTGTTTTGGTGTATTTTTTACCCACTTCCATGATGTCATTGTTGATGTGTTAGTATCTAAGGAAACTCTTAAGGAACCATGGTTTGTATCTAGAAGATAATTTACTTTATTTAAAGGGCCACTAAACCCAAAATCTTTCTTTCATGATTCAGACAGAGAATACAAATTTAAACAACATTACAATTTACTTCTATTATTTATTTTGCTTCATTTTTTAGATATCCTTAGTTGAAGAAAAAGCAATGCACATGGTGAGCCAATCACACGAGGCTTCTATGTGCAGCAACCAATCAGCAGCTACTGAGCATATCTAGAAATGCTTTTCAGCAAAGAATATCAAGAAAATAAAACAAATTAGATAATAGAAGTAAATTAGAAAGATGTTTAGAATTGCATTCTCTTTCTAAATCCTGAAAGAAAAAATGTGGGCTTCATGTCCCTTTAACTAAGAAAAACGACACACAGGTGGAACTGCAGCTTTCCCACGTTACATAATTGTTGCCGAGTGCAATCTGTCCTATTTTGGAAAATGTCACTGTCACCTTTCAATAAACATTTTTATAATCTGCTCTGTGACCTTTAAATGTCTTTATAACGAAGTAGCAAGAAACTGCAGAGCTATTTTCTCATATTATTTAAATATTACTTGCTTAGTTAAAAGAGCTTCCAAAAGAGGGTAAAGTAAATGCTTTAATATTTATTATTGCATGGTTGCATTGTATATAACTATGGGGCTGATTTATCAAGCCCTGAATCTGGCCATCTCGCCCTGTTTCCGCCCGTTTTCCTTCAGGCTCGCCGGAAACAGCGGTTATGAAGCAGAGGTCTTAAGACCGCTGCTCCTTAACTGTATCCGCTGCCTCTGAGCGGCGTACAGCAATCAACCCGATCCTATACAATCGGGTTGATTGACACCCCCTGCTAGGGGGCAGCATTGCACAAGCAGTTCAACAGAACTGCTTGTGAAATGCTGAATGTGGACAGCGTATGCTGTCTGCATTCAGCGATGTCTGGCAGACATGATACGCTGCAGTGTATCATGCCCGCCAGGCAATAATAAATCGGCCCCTATGTGTTTATTTAACCTCTGCAAAGCTTTGTTAAAAAATACAATAGAAGGAGCTAGGGGCTTGGCTTTAAAGGGACGTAGAACCCATTGTTTTCATGATTCAGACAGAGCATACCATTTTTTAAAAAGTTTCCAATTTACTTTAATTATCAAAATTGCTTAGTTGTCATGTTATTCTTTGTTCAAGAGATTTCTATATAGGTAGCCTGCACGTCTGGAACACTACATGGTAGGAAATAGTGCTGTCATCTAGCGTTCTTGCTATGGTTTAACATTATTGCAAAACTGCTGCCATTTAGTGCTGCAGATACGTGCACGCGCCTGAGCTTGCCTTCCGGCTTTTCAACATAAGATACCAATAAAACAAAGAAAGATTGGTAATAGAAGTACATTGGAAATTTGTTTAAAATTGTATGCTCACGAAATAAACATTTTGGGTTTATGTCACTTTAAGAAATGACAAGTCAGGGAATATGAGTAATACACTATAATGATCATTTATGAAATTTCCTACTGACTGACTTGAGTTTGGTAAGGTGTTACTTAAAGGGATAGTAAAGTCCAAATTAAACTTTCATGATTCAGATAGGGCTTGTAATTTAAAAAACCTTCTAAATGACTTTAATCATCAAATTTGCTTTGTTGAAAGCTAAACCTAGGTAGGCTCATATGCTAATTTCTAAGCCCTTAAAGGTTAGGCCACCTCTCAACTGAATGCATTTGACAGTATTTCACAGCTAGAGGGCGTTAGTTCATGTGTTTTATATAGATAACACTGTTCTCATGCATGTGAAGTTATTTAAGAGTCAGCACTAATTGCCGGAAATGCAAGTCTGTCAAAAGATCTGAGATAAGGAGGCAGTCTGCAGAAGCTTAGATACAAGGTAATTGCAGAGGTAAAAAGTATATTTCTATAACAGTGTTGGTTATGCAAAACTGGGGAATAGTAAATAAAGTGATTATATATCTATTTAAACAATAAGATTTTTGGTGTTCACTATCCCTTTAAGTTATGTAGGGTGAGATGCCAGTCTTGCTACATTAAAGGGACATTACACTGCTGAGCACAGTAGCACAATTAATAACTGCCAAGCTATTATCCTGTACCTGCAGCTCTCTTATAGCTATATTTTAACCCATTACAGAAGCCAGATGGTAACGCTCTGCATCTTTATACTGAGTGCCACCAATAAGTCTTTGGGAATAATATAGAGCAATGCAGCTAGTGCAAAACCATACAGATCCTGCTCTGAATTTAAGCTGGTCAAGAAGTCAACTGATCTGTAAATGAGCACAAGTTCTGTTACAGGGTACAATGATACTTCAATTCCAAGATGGTTGCACCAAGTTTGAAGAGACAGAACGTCACTAACCATCACTTTTGAAGAGTCAAAATTAGAGAACAGTTTTGAACAGAGCTGGAGGCAAACACAGCAAAACAATAGAAAGTGAGAAGTAACTATGCTACTGTAGTTGTACCCAGCAGTTTAATGCCCCTTTTTATTGGAACTTATTCTTGGCCTATATAGCCACATAACAGTTTGCAATAAACTCCAAGGTCAACACTGATCTCAGAGCATTCTAAGCAACTGATTGGTTGTTAGGTTTATGATCGGCATTACCTGATCATTTCTGGGCAAGTTTATAACAAACTTGCCTAGCAAACTAGTCTAGGATTAGAAAGCTCTAACACGTCCTTTTAAAAATAGAAATGCTTTTATAGGCACATTTTTTCCAAAATCTTTTACATTGTTATTATAATTTAGCAAATTCCCTAAAATTATAAGACCTTTGTATTCCATAGTAAAAATGTTTTGCATTAAAATATAAAAATGGGTATTTGTGACACTGGGCAACCGTTGCATAAACATCTGCCTGACTGGTACCATGGACAGCGCTCCTGACCAGAGGCGTAACTAGAAACCACAGGGCCCAGGTACAAGAATCTAAGAAGGGGCCCCCCACCACCCCTCCCCCTCCAAAAAAGGTGAATTGAATACATATTTTTATTTATTTTTTACATTTAACACAGAAAAAAATGTGAATCAGATGACGTCTGCAAAAGGAGGTACCCTGTGCCCACAGTCTGTGAGATGGTCTGACCCCCTATTACTGTATATATATATATAGTGACACTATTTAGCCCCCCAGTACTGTATATAGTGAGTCAGTGACACAGTCTGTAATCTGCCGGTGAGATGGCTGGCCTGACCCTACCCGCCCAGTACTTTATAAAGTGACCACAGTAGTCAGTGACATGGTCCACCCCCCCATACTGTATATAGTGGTACTGTATAGTGACACTGTTTACCCCCTGCCCCCCCATGCTGTAGTAACAAGGTCTGTAATTTACTTGTTCCACAAACATACACAAACACACATACATGCATAATTACACACACAGTCACATACATACAGTACATACACACATACATGCATAAATACACACACTGTCACATACATACACAAACACACATACATGCATAAATACACACACTGTCACATACATACACAAACACACATACATGCATAACTACACACACTGTCACATACATACACACACACACCATACACACACACATAAACACCAATGGGTAAAACAGAAACACTAACCCCTGTAATCATGTCACACTCACATGATATCAGTGCAGGCAGTGGTAGGTTAACGTTTTTTATTAAAAAAATAAAAATAATATATATATATATATATATATATATATATATATATATATATATATATATATATATATATATAAATTATGCTGGGCCCCCACCCTCAGGGGCCCAGTTGCACCTGCAACCTCTGCACCCCCTGTAGTTTCGCCCCTGCTAATGACACCATAGATCTGGCTGTGAACAGTCATCTTTACCTTTACTTTCCAAAATGCATAAAATAAAACAAAATTGCCCAATAGGTTTGGTATAACGTAATCTAATTTAGCTATTCAAATTTAAGCAATATTGTTGAACAATAACAAATTGTAAATGTGTTATACAGTGTATCAAAGATATCATTTCAAATGCTTTAAAAAAATAAAGAGGATTAATATAATGCTAATTAAAATTAATTCCCATGTAGACAATTAAAAATATTTTATGATCTAATTAGATTCAGAATTTGCATGTTAAGAATTTTTTAGAGTTTTCAGTCAAGTGAAAAACATTAATATAGCAATTAAAACTGATTTTCAAAAGCTCAAACTTTCATATTTCATTGACTAGAGGACCCTACTTATTTTAAAACTTTGTTAAAAAGTGTGATGAGATGTTTTAATTTTATTTTGCAATGTAGACTATAAATACATTGATTACAATCAAAAATAATTTCAGCACAAACCTAGCCAATAAAATATCAGAATTATATTAAAATCATATATACCCAAAATCAATACAATATAAAAATAAAAAGTACATAAGGTAAAATTCAAGGTAGAGTCCTCAATCCACTGGAAATATAATATCATCATACACAATCCACATAGGAATAGTTTGCAGATATGTAAACAGATAATCTTTACCAAATATTACACATCAACTGGTTCCTTAAAGGAATAGTCTAGGGAAAATTAAACTTTCATGATTCATTGTTCTTCATTCTCTTGGTATCATTTTTGGTTCAGCACCTGGGTAGTGCTTGTTGATTAGTGACTACATTTATACACCAATCAGAAAGTTCTACACAGGTGCTGACCAAAAATGGACTGGCTTCTAAGCTTACATTCAAATAAAGATAGCAAGAGAATGAAGAATAGATAATAGGAGTAAACTAGAAAGTTGCTTAAAATTGCATGCTCTATCCGAATCATGAACGTTTAATTTTGACTAGACTATTACTTTAATGTACAAGATGGACCAGGATACATACACTGTACAAAACACCAAATAGTACTAATACAGGTACAAATAAAATATAACTCACCAAATATACAGCCTGTCAACGCGTTTCAACCTACTGCACCTCTTTTTCAAGACTGGCATATTGTTCAAATTTGTTGTTGTTTATAAACCCAGTGTTAAACATGTGCTAACTACATCACGTCCTGTATAGTCGCCATCTTAATGATGTCACTTCCGGTTAATGATGTCACTTCCAGTTTGGACTGGGGATGTTGACACAGGTTGCATATTTGGTGAGTTATATTTAATTGGTACTTGCCTGTATTTGCACTATTTGGTGTTTTGTACTTTTTCACAGTTATTTATCCTGGTCCATCTTGTATATTCAGGAACCAGTCAATGTGGAATATACAGTATGTTAAAGATTATCTGTTGAAATATCTGCAAACCATTACAATGTGGATTGTTTATGATGATATTATATTTTCAGTGGATTGAGGACTCTACTTGGACTTTTATATAATGAACATTTTATTTTTATTTTGTATTGATTTTGGGTATATGTAATTGTAATATTATTGTGATAGTTTATTGACTAGATTTGTAAACGAATCTTTTTTGACTGTAGTAAATGTATTTTCATGTATATATGTTTTAATAGTCTTCTGTCTCCATAAGATACTTCATCTTTGAGCACAACCTTTTTTCTATATATTACAGATTTTTTTTCACTTTCAAGGGTAAAGGAGGTTTTATAGGTTTGTTTGTATCAGTACTGTGAGTGACTTATCTACCATTATTTGGTGTGTGCTTCAGCAATCAGTGTCTCTGCGCTGTTAGATTGTATGGCTATGTTGTATGCACCTGTTAGCAATGGGTGTGACTGAAACACCCAAACTCAACCATTAGAAGGAGTTTACATACTTTTGGGCATATGGTTTATCAGAAAATTAATTTGTAATATATGTTAAATATATAGAAGTTTTTAATGTCACTAGCTATTTAAAGGGATGCAGCACAGATGTTTTATTCTAAAGCACATACAATTATAGCTGTCAGATCCTGTCTAAAATGTTATATGTGGGCGGAGGATGTGTAGTGAAAAATGCAGATGCAATATCTACTGTGATATGTTTTTAGCAATGTGAGACTCACTCACACACACACACAAGAAGCATAGATACTATTCAAAGAAATCTCCTTCACATGAAACAAAATGTCTTTTGTCAGAGTGTTAAAAATAACAATGATGTCACAAATTTGGCTGAATTTTTTTATTGTTAATACAATTTAATAGTCTGAGATATCATATATCAATATATTGCAGAGCTATATGCAGAGGACATGGCAAAGTCAATGTATGAGTATTTTCCAGAACTGACTTCTTGTTATATTATGTTTGCAAATGTTTACAAATACATTTAAAGGGACATACAAAAGGAAAATGCTGTACTGTGCATCTATTATTGCACAGTTCCTGGTCTGTAAATTAATTAAGCATATAGGTAAAGTCAGCTCCAGAGCAGCAACAAACTACTGGGACCTAGAAGAACACTGGTGAGCCAATGATAAGGTGCATATGTGTATAGCCAATAATCACCAGCTAGCTCTCAGTAGTGCATTACTGATCCTCCGCCTATTTAGGTATGCTTTTCCACAACAGAACAAAGTAAATTTGATAATAGCAGTTAAATAAAAATCTAAAATTTCATATATGAATCATGAATTCTTTAAAGGGACATGAAAGGGTCTCACATAGGTGAAAATTAAATTTTAAAGGGACGGTAAACATTACACACCTTCATTAAAAAAAAAAAAAAAGTTACCCACAAAAAATGTACATCTTAAAATGCAGAGCAGATTCACTGTGGAAGTGTTTTCATTTTAACTATAAATTTACCAAATCACAGCTTTCCACGGCCGCCCATAAATCCAAAGACTTTTTTCAAAATTTTCCATCATGGCCTCAACAACAACAGAGTGAATGTCCGTCTCTGTAGACTATGACAGTGTGCGCTCCCCATGTTTTGCGCATGTGCAGTAGTCCTAGCCATCTGCTTTATATGCAGTGCATCTCAATGCACGAAGCATTGAGATTCCCTGATTTGCAGTGTGAGGTGAGTAACCTCTAAGGGGTATATTTATCAAGCTCTAAAGACCGCTGCTCCATAACCTGTCCGCCTGCTCTGAGGCGGCGGACAGAATTTGCCAGAAATCAATACGATCGGGTTGATTGACACCCCCAAATCTGCAGGGGGCGGCATTGTACAAGCAGTTCACCAGGACTGCTGGTGCAATGATAAATACTGAGATCGTATGCTGTCTGCATTTATTGATGTGCAGCAGACATGATCCGCAATATCGGATCATGCCCACTCGCACATTAATAAATAGGCCCCTATGAGACAAAGAAGCAAGATTTAAACTCTCCTCCAAGTCTGCACCTAAGTAAATATACATTTTGATACTAATAAAACTATTCCTATATTAAAATGCAATATTTTTTGCAGAGCATTTTTCATTCATTTCCAAGAATATAATATGAAATTATGCTTTACTATATACTTACCAACTATTTTAATTTGGCTATATCAATTCCCAGTACAAGCAGTGATCCACTGCTTATATTGGGAAACAGTATGTGACTACGCATGCGCTGGGGAAGAAGGAAAGCACGCTATGGCTTGGTACATGGGCGGTCTGCAATGATTGACAGCACCGCCTCACATCATTGGAAAAGAGAAAAAAAAGCAGCAGCATCGTGGGTGGCCAGAAGAGTGTTGATATAGTAAGTAATGAAACAATTTAAAATGCTTCCAAAGCGCATCTGCTCTGTAATGTGCCACTTAAAATATTTAAGGTGGCTGAAGTAATGGAGGAACGTTTACAGTCCTTTTAATGACAGATGGAGTGGTTAGTTTACGGCTGCCACGTAGAGCTTAAAACACCTGCGGGCTCCTCAACCTACCTATGTATGCTCTTTAACAAAGGATATAAAGAGAATGATGTAAATGTTATTATATACAGAAAAGGAAAGTTATTTTTTCAATTGCACGCTATAAGGACATTGGCCACCTTTTAAATGCACTAGAATTTCAGTGCCATTACAATCCATTTAAAAAGCACTGCATGACCACATTTATCACAAGCTTTTAAAATGCATTTGTGGCAAGAAAACACCTGCTATACCTGTATGTCGGTAATTCTGTAGCAGTATTCAAATCACTCAGAAAATATGATTTAAGATGCTGTTTGCAGAGAAGCACATTTAGACTTTTCAAATTCTACAGCATTGACCCTTCAAATATTATTTTAGCCTGTTTGGGGCTGTTTGTGTTTGTTAACACATGAACTATGTGCATAATCTTTGATGTTCAATAATTTACTGTCTATCTATCTATCTATCTATCTATCTATCTATCTATCTATCTATCTATCTATCTATCTATCTATATATCTATCTATCTATCTATATATCTATGTCCATCTGTCTATGTCTCTCTGACAATCTATGTACAGTATATATATCCTCATTTATTTATTTATCTGTCTGTCTGTGGCTATCTATCTTTCTGTCTATATATCTATGTATTACATTGTACTAGAAAATTCCTCTCATTCTGTAGTCAAGAAATGTCAGTGCACAAGTAATTCCTGGTTGAATTAGGAACATTTGTGCTCTGACTAGTATATTTAGGTAATGTTCTTACGTCCCTTTTATATACTTTCAATTCCTGTATGGCGTTAACAGTCACAGAACTAGGACAAGTTTCTTATTTCTGGACTGAAGTGGTTAAATACTATCTATATAAAAAAAATGACAAGCTCCTATATAGCTGAAAATCTGGGGAAAAAAAAACTACTTATATTAGTTATATTAATTGCATCTGATGTTGGTAAATTATCATATTATGTGCTATGCCTCTATGGAATAGTTTAAGAGCCAAAGTTTAAAAGCGGGTGAGGGGTTAACAGACTCAGGAATTTAATGAAGCTTCTGCATTCCATTGCACTGTAAAGTCACATGGAGTACGCTTAATTTTTGCTCCAAAACCCCATTTGGTAATGAATTCTAAACTGAGCCTTTTTGGCTCTGCAATATTTCATTCATTGATTTTACTGTCAAATAAAAAGACGCTTGTTCCAAATGGCATTTAGCAGGACAAGTTGGCTGAGAGGGTGAAAAGGAGGAAACGCCGCTTCTATTATATTAAGTGAGCACTAGGGGCAGCTGCAAGGCATGGTTATTCAACACTGTTGGAATGAAATGTTTTTCAAATATTATTTTTTGAATATCTTTTGGCCATTTATGCCCCTTTAATTGTGATTTTTATACTTTGCTGTAAGTGAGCAGGTTCCAGTTAGTGTGTATATTTGTGGTTAAAGATAAAAGTATACAGTAGTGAAGAAACCAATTATACTTTGAAACACATTTGGAACCTGGTGGGTTTGCCCTGATCTATTAATTAATCTACCTTCAGGACCATCAGTACTAAGAAACTCACATTGCTGCTACTTAACAGTACTGAACTATGTACCCGTGGCTTATATTGTTTATTTTATGCACATAAAAAATGTCCTTATTTTACAAGCACCTATACTTACCTCATACAGATTTAGGTTTAATTTATGCGTGTACATGTTGCTTCTGACGCATATATTTTAGTTTATTAAATAACAGCACTATATGGCTTGTTTCTCTATTCACCTCTTATACATAGTGCATATCCTCCTGAGGTCCCAATTTATCAAAGTCTGGCGGACCTGATCCGACAGTGCGGATCAGGTCCGCCAGACCTCGCTGAATACGGCGAGCAATACGCTTGCCGTATTCAGCATTGCACCAGCAACCCACAAGAGCTGCTGGTGCAACGCCGCCCCCTGCAGACTCACGGCAAATGGGCCGCAAGCAGGGGATGTCAATCAACCCAATCGTACTCGATCGGTTTGATTTCCGGCAATGTCTGTCTGCCTGCTCTGAGCAGGCGGACAGGTTATGGAGCAGCGGTCTTTGTGACCGCTGCTTCATAACTGCTGTTTCTGGCGAGCCTGCAGGCTCGCCAGAAACACGGGGCATCAAGCTCCATTCGGAGCTTGATAGATAGGCCCCTCTGGGTAGTATTAAAGGAATAGGAAAGTCAAAATTAAACTTGCATGATGCAGATAAAAGCATATAATTTTAAGACACTTTTAAATTCACTTCTATTTTCAAATGTGCTTTGTTCTCTTGGTATCCCTTGTTGAAAATGAATATGCACATATTCTACACTAGTGGGAGCTGCTGCTAATTGGTGCCTGCACACATTTTGTCTTTTGTGATTGGCTAACTAGATGTGTTCAGCTAGCTGCCAGTAGTGCAATGATATTCTTTCAGAAAAAAGGTTACAAGAGAACAAAGCAAATTTGATAATGGAAGTAAATTGGAAAGTTGTTTAAAATTCTTTGTTCTGTCCAAATCATGAAAGAACATTTTGGGGTTTCTTGTCCCTTTAACTGCATGATGATTCCAATGATCCTGATAAACAGACTGAAGAAGACTGGATTCTACCAGCTACAAGTGGAAGACCACAGTGTGCAATGTTCCCTCTCCAATTGAATTTTATATGAAACACTTTAAATTGAAGGTAACCCGTAAGCATGATTCACAAGTTAGTAAACACTAATAAAGTTTTTATATAAAATGTTTAGTTATGTGTAGTAAAGCGACCTTGCAACATATTTTCATAATCTAGTTAATGTAATTTAGAGAATTGTGGATTTTCTAATTCCCAGAACTGAACTGCAAACTTTTCCCAATTGGCTTTAGCAGATAACAAATGCAAAACAACGCACTTTATGCGAACATAATGACTATAGCTAGCCTTGTCAGCTGCAGACTCAAGCCTAGGTTTGTTCTTCCAAATAAGGCAAGTGGTGGTTAAATCTGGCTATCGAAAAACAATTACAGCAAACAAGATATTAATTTGGTTAAACATGTTTAGAATTTGATGAAATGTTATACTAGAGCAAGACAACCTAAGTGTCCTTGTAATTACAAGCTGTTTTGTGTTCCTTTAAGAGGATTCATATTTACATCACCATCAGACACCTGAGCTTCTATACTGATATCAACACATCAAATGGGCACCCAAATAAAAGTACACATATTGTCTGCAGTACTGATATCAACACATCAAATGGGCACCCAAATAAAAGTACACATATTGTCTGCAGTACTGATATCAACACATCAAATGGGCACCCAAATAAAAGTACACATATTGTCTGCAGTACTGATATCAACACATCAAATGGCCACCCAAATAAAAGTACATATATTGTCTGCAGTACTGATATCAACACATCAAATGGCCACCCAAATAAAAGTACATATATTGTCTGCAGCACTGATATCAACACATCAAATGGGCACCCAAATAAAAGTACATATATTCTGCAGTACTGATATCAACACATCAAATGGGCACCCAAATAAAAGTACATATATTCTGCAGTACTGATATCAACACATCAAATGGCCACCCAAATAAAAGTACATATATTGTCTGCAGTACTGATATCAACACATCAAATGGCCACCCAAATAAAAGTACATATATTGTCTGCAGTACTGATATCAACACATCAAATGGCCACCCAAATAAAAGTACATATATTGTCTGCAGTACTGATATCAACACATCAAATGGCCACCCAAATAAAAGTACATATATTGTCTGCAGCACTGATATCAACACATCAAATGGCCACCCAAATAAAAGTACATATATTGTCTGCAGTACTGATATCAACACATCAAATGGCCACCCAAATAAAAGTACATATATAGTCTGCAGTACTGATATCAACACATCAAATTGCCACCCAAATAAAAGTACATATATTGTCTGCAGTACTGATATCAACACATCAAATGGCCACACAAATAAAAGTACATATATTCTGCAGTACTGATATCAACACATCAAATGGCCACCCAAATAAAAGTACATATATTCTGCAGTAATAATTAGCCATATATGCATTGTCAGGCTTATTAACAAATACAGCAAATAACCCATATCTGTAATTCCTGTGCCTATATGCACTTTGCACTTTAATAGAAAACTCACCAATGCACATAGATACCATGTAAAAGCTTACTTTAAAAAGAAAGACGAAGAGCAGAGAATGGAATTCTAAACTGGATTCCCAATATGAGATATTATTTTAATAAAGTATTCTATTTGGTTGTGGGTGCTGAATACCAAGAAATAATGAATATTTACAGTGATAATCTACCACAAAAGTGTATACTAGATAGCACACCATACCATTAATACCACTATGTATATATGTTTTATTTTGTCATTATCCCCATATTGAGTAAACAAAGGTAAAAATAAAACATAACATTTATTAAAATTTAAAAGATAATAAAAATGGAAAAGAAAACCAATAAAATAAATTCTGAAAGTGGTTTGTGTTGTACATATATAGTTATAGCACATGTGAAATTGTCCTTTACTCAATATTCATTTCCCTTGGAAATGTTAGCCCCACCTCTCTATTAATGAGCACATCAGAATAAATGGATATGGTAAATGAAGATCATATAAATATCAGTTGCTTTGGTCTATTGTAAGTGCTTAGTACCAAACATCATTCTGATTGTGTGCTGTTAATTCAACTAAACCCCTTTATAAAATATTTTTCTATATAGAGGAAGTCTGTATGGTATGCTACGTAATTACTACTGTCACTGTTACATGTTATTGTCACTGTTACTGTCACTGTTACATGTTATTGTCACTGTTACTGTCACTGTTACATGTTATTGTCACTGTTACTGTCACTGTTACATGTTATTGCAGTGATTACTGGCCCTCAGTGTTATACTAGTGGAGGCTGCTGTAACAAGAGCCAAAACTTGAATTAAAACGGTGTTCTAAGGAGATTACTAGCCTGTCTTTCTTAAAGGGACAGTCTACTCCCAAGTTGTTATTGTTTAAAAATATGGATAATCCCTTTATTACCCATTCCCCAGTTTTGCATAACCAACACGGTTATATTAATATACTTTTTACCTCTGTGATTATCTTGTATATAAGCCTCTGCAGACTGCCCCTTATTTCAGTTCTTTGACAGACTTGCATTTTATCCAGTCAGTGCCCTCTCATAATTAACTACACGGGTGTGAGCACAATGTTATCTGTATGGCACACATGAACTAACACCCCCTAACTGTGAAAAACTGTCAAATGCATTCAGATAAGAGGCAGCCTTCAAGGGCTTAGAAATTAGCATATGAGCATATCTAGGTTTAGCTTTCAACTAAGAATACTAAGAGAATAAAGCAAATTTGATGATAAAAGTAAATTTGAAAGTTGTTTAAAATTACATGCCCTATCTGAATCATGACAGTTTAATTTTGACTAGACTGTCCCTTTAAAGGTATCTCAATATAGCAAACTATCAAAAGTTGTTATAAATGAACAGACTAATATTGCATCATCATAGTGATTCACTATGTAGTTTGTTTCAATTTGAAACAGAGCAATGTAGCAATACTTGAACCACTCTGTTTGAATCTGCCAGACTGCCAGCAAGCATAACTAGATTTAATAATGCTGTATTTATGCAATTTATAAGCTGCTTCTCTTAGGAATGTTAAAAGTACTAAAATATACTTTGCACTAGTATAAATAAAATCACTACATATTAATGAAGCTAGCTATATAGAAAATGGACACTAGCACCCTGTGGTGTTCCGGTTGATCAATTTAGAATTCATTATTTATCCATCTATGTTGCAAAAATATATACAACATGTTCTTTAAATACTAAACAGAATAATCTAATGGTACCCCGCAGTAGCAGTTTGAATGGCAACTTGCCAACTGTTTGAACTGAAGCAGTATTGCAACATCAAAAAAACGTCTGTGTGAGTTGGACAAGCAATCTATATTGCTAGGTAAATATCTAAATTCTGTATGTTTGACTCCAAAAGAAGCCACTTTGCAGAAGGATAATAGTATACTCAGAGTTCAGACACTGTGTAATGGTGTTTGTTGAAATCAGCGTGGGGGTGATAATCGTACACATGTCAGGGGCTACCATTTTCTTTATAATCCCCATGAAGTAAAGGGATAATTTATCACTGCCTCCATATCTTTATTATAAGAAATAGGTATAACTATTAGTAACAACTTCACATAATGAACTTATTTGTCCTCATACATACTCCCCTAACATGTTTCACGTAACCGCTTTGTCAAATGCGGATCCCCCACCTCAGTTTTCTGTTTATATAGGGAAGATCTCGGATGGTGACAATAAATCACAGTTTATCCAGATTGGATCAAGGAGATGTCAATCATTTTTGAACATAAGGAATGAATATATTTGTCATTTACATCAGTAATACTAGGGGTAATATTATAGTATTCAAAATAAATGCTAATTAACTAAACATTTATTTAGAGTTAAATTATTGTATTACTGGAATGGTTAGTAATAACAGGTTAATTAAAAGGGGACATATGTACTAAACTCAATAAGCAATATTAAAGGCACAGTCAACACAATTTTGTTATTGTTTAAAAAGATAGATAACGCCATTTTCCCTATTCCCCAGCTTTGCACAACCAACATTGTTATATTAATATACTTTATAACCTTTAAACCTCTACATTTTTGTCTGTTTCTAAGCCACTAAAGACAGCCTCTTATCACATGCTTATTTATTAGCTTTTCACAACAGGGGAGTGCTAGTTTATGTGAGCCCTATAGATAACATTGTGGGTTGTGCACAACACAGCACTAACTGGCTTAAATGCAAGTCAATGGATAATAAATAAAACGTCATGTGATCAGGGGGCTGTCAGAATAGGCTTAGATACAAGGTAATCACAGAGGTAAAAAGTATATTAATATAACCATGTTTTCTGTGCAAAATTGGGAATGGGTATTAAAGGGATTATCTATATTTTTAAACAATAAATATTTTTGAGTTGACTGTCTTTTTAAGTTTTTTTATCTATATTATTTGAATGTTCGTTTATTTAAACATAACATAGCAGAAAGTCACCTAGATTACGAGTTTTGAGCGCTATAAAGAAATTAACGAACGCAACAAAAGTGGCGTTATTTAATCTCTTATAGCACTGCCATTACAAGTTTTAAAAAAACAGGCTTGTGTGGGCGATATGGAGATTTTGAGCTGCATACCGCGCCCAAAACAAGCAATGTTTTGACACGCTCTTGCACGCTTTCCCCATAGGCATTAATGGGGAGAGCTGGCTAAAAAAAAGTCTAACACCTGCGACTGTGGAAACAAAAGCTCCGTAACGCAGCCCTATTGATGTCTATGGGGAAAAAAGCCTAATGTTTTAACCTAACCCCCTAAAATAAACCTCACGTCTAAACACCCCTAATCTGCTGCCCCCGACAATGCCGACGCCTGCCTACAGTTATTAACCCCTAATCTGCCGCTCCCGATATTGCAGCCACCTAAATAAAATGATTAACCCCTAATCTGCCGCTCCCGATATCGCCGCCACTATACTAAATTTATTAACCCCTATTCCACTGCTTCCCAACATCACCGCAACTAAAGTTATTAACCCCTAAACCTCTGGCCTCCCACATCACTACCACTAAATAAACCTATTAACCCCTAAACCGCCAGCCCCCCACATCGAAACAACCTAAATTAAACTATATTAACCCCTAAATCTAACCCTAATGTAACCCTAACGTAACCCTAACCCTAAAACCCCCTAACTTTAACATAATGGAAATAGACCTAAAATAAACTTACAATTATTAACTAAATAATTCCTATTTATAACTAAATACTTACCTGTGAAATAAAACCTAAGATAGGTACAATATAACTAACAGTTATATTGTAGCTAGTTTAGGTTTTATTTTTATTTCATAGGTAAGTTTGTATTTATTTTAACTAGGTATACTAGTTATTAAATAATTAGTAAATAGTTAATAACTATCTAGTTAAAATAAATACAAACTTACCTGTGAAATAAAACCTAAGCTGCCTTACACTAAAACCTAACATTATAAAAAAAAACACTAAAATTACTAAAAATAAAAAACCTACCATTACAAAAAAATATATATTTTTTAAAAGGGCCTTTTGTAGGGCATTGCCCTAAGTTAAACAGCTCTTTTGCTACAAAAAAACAAACACCCCCTAAAAAAATATTCCTATTCTAATACCCATTAAAAAAATAAAAAAAAAATAAAAAACCTAATCTAGAATAAACTACCAATGGCCCTGATTCATCATCCAATAGAATTAGAGCTCCTTGAATCCTATTGGCTGATTTGAAGATCGTTTAAGCGAGACTTCAAAAACTGTAAGTGGATCGTCTTGGGGTTAGTGTTTTTTTAATTTTTTTTGGGTGGGTTTTATTTTTAGATTAGGGTTAGGGCAGTAAAAGAGCTAAATGCCCTTTTAAGGGCAATGCCCATCCAAATGCTCTTTTCAGGGCAATGGGTAGCTTAGTTTTTTTTTCGATAGTTTTTTTGTTGTAATGTTAGTGGGACTTTATATTTTTTTCAGGTAAAAGAGCTGTTTAACTTAGGGCAATTCCCTACAAAAGGCCCTTTTAAGGGCCATTGGTAGTTTATTCTAGATTAGTTTTTTTTATTTTGAGGTAATGGGTATTAGAATAGGAATAATTTTTAATATTTTTGATAATTTGTTTGTTATTTTGTGTAATGTATTTTTTTAGGGGGTGTTTGTTTTTCTTTTGTAGGAAAAGAGCTATTATCTTTAGGGCAATGTCTTACAAAAAGCCCTTTAAGGGCCCCCCCAAAAGGCCCTTTTAAGGGCCCTTGGTAGTTTGGGGGGTGGGGGTTTGTATATTGTTAGGGGGTGTTCGTTTTTTTGTAGCAAAAGAGCTGTTTAACTTAGAGCAATGCCCTACAAAAGGCCCTTTTAAGGGCCCCCAAAAGGTCAGTTTAAGGGCCCTTTGTAATTTATTTTAGATTAGGCTTTTTTTATTTTGGGGTGTTTTTTTTTTAAAGGGTATTAGAATAGGAATAATTTTTAATCTTTTGGATATATTTTTATTTTTTTGTAATTTTAGGTTTTACTGTAAGGCAACTTAGGTTTTATTTCACAGGTACTTTGTATTTATTTTAACTAGGTAGTTATAAAATAGTTAACTATTTACTAACTATTCTACCTAGTTAAAATAAATACAAACTTACCTGTGAAATGAAAATAAACCCTAAACTAGCTACAATATAACTATTAGTTATATTGTAGCTAGCTTAGGTTTTATTTCACAGGTAAGTATGTATTTAGTTTTAAATAGGTATTATTTAGTTAATAATTGTAAGTTTAATTTAGCTATATTTTAATTATGTTAAAGTTAGGGGGTGTTAGGGTAAGGGTTACGTTAGGGTTAGGTTTAGGGGTTACTAGTTTAAATTAGTTTATTGCGATGTGGGGGGTTTCGGTTTACGGGTTAATAGTTTAATTTATTATATTTCTTTGTGGGGGGCTTTCGGTTTAGGGGTTAATAGGTTTATTATAGTGGCGGCGGTGTAGGGCTTAAAGGGACATGAAACCCACATTTTTTCTTTCATGATTTAGAAAGAGCATGTCATTTTAAACAACTTTCTAATTTACTTATATTATCTAATTTGCTTAATTTTTTTGATATCCTTTGCGGACAATCATATCTAGATAGGCTCAGTAGCTGCTGATTGGTGGCTGCACATAGATGCCTTGTGTGATTGGCTCATCCATGTGCATTGCGATTTCTTCTACAAAGGATATCTAAAGAATTAAGATTTATGTTACAACTACTGACTTTAGATGGCGGTACAGATCTTGATGTTTTAAGCTATAACGCTCCCTGTTTAGCCTCACCGCAAAACTCGTAATACCGGCGCTATGGAAATCCCATTAAAAAAACGTAATTTTTACGAGTGCGGTACTGACGTTGCATTACAGGCTAAAAGGCTTGCCGTACACCTATACCGACAAGACTTGTAATGGCTGCAGTGCTGTTTTAACGCTGAAAATACCATATTTTCAGCGTTAAAAGTCGAACGCACAAACTTTTAATCTAGCTGAATGTGAATATAACCCTCATACAAGTAAAAGCAAATTGTGAAAAAACTATCAATAAAATGTAATATGTGAAAAGCTCAATATAAATTCAAGTAATAATTAAATAAATTCTAATTCTAGAATAATAACAACAAAATGATTACTAAATAAATTTGTGTGCCTTACTGTGCTGTGTGATCACATGAGTATGTATCATCTGTGAGCGTCCTGTGAGTGAATAATATTAGGGTAACAGATCCATGAATTAAATATAAATATAGTAATTTGTATATATTATTGGTGTTCATAAGTGTGTGTAAAAATTATCTGCACAGTTTGTACCGTAAGGAAGTGAACGGTGAATGTGAGGGTGTTTTCTGATAAACAAATATATTGAAAAAGTGTATGTTGTACGTGACAATCTAGAATACTGTATAATACTCCCAATGTGTATTTAACAGTTATAGTTATTCCAATAACATTTTATGCCCTATAGATAGATCCATGTTCTCTATATCAGTATATAAAAAGGTTTTTGTTTTATGCAATTATGCATTTTCTTCCTTACATACTTTTATTCTTTGATAAAGTTTACACCTGCTAGTGGCTGTGGATTTTCAGCACAGATCAGTTGAACTTTTTCCATCTTTATTCTTCCAAATGGTCAGGTCCAAAAATTGGATCTCAAATTAAACCATTGAATGAGTTAGTCGAATATAAGATTATCATTCAATTTAATAAAAAAATCCTTCCAGTTCTTCTTTGGTATCTAATCAATAGCAGTATTTTTGATCCCTGATATTATGGGTCTACCTGGAGAATTGATTTTTCATGTATTTTTGTTAGGTAAAATTTTGCTATTTTTGGATCTTTTACTAAGATGAATTTAACTTCCTCTATGTTAATAATCCTCTGAGTTTGTGTTTCTTTGATAATATAATTAAAAATCCTTAAAGGGACATGAAACCCAAAATTTTTCTTTCATGATTCAGATAGAAAATACAATTTTAAACTCAGAAAACAAAAATAAGCAGCACAAGGGAGGCACGTTGTGAAATTAAAATCACAATTTTAATTAAAAAATATTTAAAACAATGGCACAGAACAGAAAAACATCCTTATGCGTTTCATGCCACAAGTGGGCACTTAATCATAGGAATAGGTGACTCAACTTGACACCCCCTTCTTAAAGGTAAATGTCACCAATCAAATCCCTGAAAAGTTTAAAAAAACACCCACACTATAAAAAACATGCCTCTGTCACGCCCCGCCGCTCCAGCCGTTGCTAGGGGCGCGGCGTCTTCTTCCTTGCTCGCTACCTTGGGCTTTATCGGCTCTGGAGGCGTACGGCGCTGACGTCATCGCCGCACTCTCCCTAATGCGGGTCTCACGCTGTGGCGCCAATCCTACACTATTTAAATCTGTTCAGTACGATCTATCACTGCCCAAGTATAGGTGATACTTTGTGTGCTCCTGGGTGTGATAGATCATACCATAATTGCTGGATTACTTATTGCTGCTGAAACTCTGCCTGTCTGACTACTCTGCCTCCTAACCCTTTAATTGCTGGACTGCTTTACTGTTGCTGAATCCTGCCTGCCTGACCATTCTAGTGGTGTGCCCTTGGACTGCTTTACTGTCGCCGAATCCTGTCTGCCTGACCATTCTAGTGGTGTGCCCTTGGACTGCTTTACTGTTGCCACATCCTGCCTGCCTGACCATTCTACTGGTTTGCCTTGGACCTCTCTGCCGTTGTCACTGGGGACTGTCCTGCCTGTGGTGAGTGCCGCCTACCTCATCTTACTTACTTTCGCTGCTCTGGGATATTCCCTATCTTTCCGGCTCGACGCCGGGATAACTAGACTACTGGCCGAGTTCAGTCTGATAGATGAATATCCCACGAAGCATTACAGCCTGTTTAGACATGATGATATAGTACCTACGGTAACAAGAAAGAGCCTAGCAACATAAATACTTTATTTATAATATTTATATCATCATGTCTAAACAGGCTGTTTTTTATAGTGTGTATATCTCTTTAAACTTTTTTCAGGGATTTGATTGGTGACATTTCCCTTTAAGAAGAGGGTGTCAAGTTGAGTCACCTATTCCTATGATTAAGTGCCCACTTGCGGCACAAAACATGTAAGGATGTTATTCTATTCTGTGCCATTGTTTTAAATATTTTTTCATTAAAGTTGTGATTTTAATTTCACAACGTGCCTCCCGTGTGCAGCTTATTTTTGTTTTCTGAGATTACTTGCGGCTTTCGCTTAGCCGCTTCTAGCTTGCACCTCTCGGGACTGTGTGTGACTCCTCCTACAGCTCCAGCGGCATCCGGCTTCCTCTGACACACGCAGGGATCTGCAGCAGCCTGGTTTGTTTGTCTTAAACAACTTTCCAAATTACTTCTATTATTTAATTTGCTTCCTTCTCTTGCTATCCTTTGCTGAAAGGTTTATCTAGGCAAGTTCAGGAGCAGTTCTAGCTGTTGATTGGTTGCTGCATATATATATACCAATTGTCATTGGCTCACCCATGTCTTCAGTTAAAAACCAGTAGTGCATTGCTGCTCGGTCAACAAAGCATACCAACAGAATTAAACAAATTTGATAATAGAAGTAAATTAGAAAGTTGTTTAAAATTATACTCTCTATCTGAATCATGAAAGAAAGATTTTGGGTTTCATGTCCCTTTAAATAGGATTTATTGGGGTTATTATATCATTTCTGATAGCAACTTGTATTTTTCAGTTGTTTATCTACCTCCTCTTTAATATACATAATGATGGGCCAGATGACAATGTTCCTACCCTTGTCTTGCGTCTCTGATGATCACATCATTCCAGTTTTTAATTTCTTTCAATGCCTATCCCTCTTGAGCATTCAGTTTTAAATGTGTTATTTCTTGACAAACCAATTGGTTAAATATCTCCAAATGTGGACAAATATTGGATTTTGGCACAAATCTGGATTTTTTTTTTTTATTTTTTTTTTTTTTAGAACAAGCTTTATTAAATAAAACATATAAAGATACAGAGTCACAAAATAAAAATATATGGTTGCACATAATTGAAATGGCATGAAGACGCGTGGCACACGCGCCCTCAGCAACGAGTGTGGTATGTGACAGAAGGCTTGCATTTTTTCTTTTTTTTTTTTTTTTAACATAAATTGAAACAAACATTCTGTAAAACATTGTGGGTTAAGTTAGCGCACACACATAATTTGGCAGTGCACAGTAGGTATTAAAAGAGCGGGAACTGAGGAAGGAGAAGTAGGATAAGAAGAGAAGGCACAGAAGGAAGGAGGGAGAGGGAAAAAAAACCAAAAAAAAAAACCTGGTAATGGGTAGGGAAGAACCCTTAATAGGTTGGCTCAACTTTTTTAGGGGGATTTGGCTGTTGACAGGAAACACGGGGTATCCACTGTCATCCTCATGCAGGGGCAGAGTTCCAGGCAGCCATCATCATTTCAAACTTAGGCAGTTGTTTGCTTTTAAAATAGTGTAATTTTTCCAAGAGCAGAAGCTCATCTACAGAGGAGCGCCAGTCCTCCAGGGATGGCACCTCCACAGATTTCCATAGTTTAGGGATGAGTCTCTTGGCTCCAATCAGCATTAGCAGGAGAAGAGCCCGACCGTGACTTGTCACAATCTTAGGTAGGTTCAGAAACAGCAGGGTTTCTAGAGAAAGTGCGATATTTGTTTCCAGTTTAGTGGAGATCTCCTCTATCACTTTCGACCAGAAGTTGGTTAATTTAGGGCAGTCCCACAATATATGAGATTGTGCCCTGTGCTCCGCAGCCCCTCCAGCAAGCTGCGTTAGCCGTGGGAAAAAGCTGGTGTAACCTGGCCGGCGTGTAGTACCACCGAGTGTGGAGTTTAAGCTGAATTTCTTGTACTCTGGCTGACGCAGATGAGCGTCTGACCAGTTTGAAAGACTTAAACCAATCTTCCTCCTCTATTGTGTTATTAAATTCTTTGTTCCAGGCCCTCGTGTATGAAGGTAACTGTGTATCTGGAGGGATAAGGAGGAGTTTGTAAATCTTCGAGATCAGCCTCCCAGGGGGGCTGATAGACGTGCACAAAGACTCAAAGGGAGTCAGTTCCCTGACGAAATTGTTTTTTTGTTTATGTGATGTGAGGAAGTGTGAGAGTTGATGGTATCTAAGCCAGGAGGAGAAAATGTAACCTACTTGTTCTTGCATTTGTTGTTGAGATTTAAGCCTGCCCTCTGCTAGTGCAAAATGTAAGACACCATCTCTTAGACTGTAAGGGGAATATTCACGCCTGCTCAGATTGTAGTATGGAGTGTCAGGGTTTTCTAGTATGGGGATCATTGGTGAGCAGATGGAGGAGATGTGAGTACTTGTAGCTAAAAGCCTGTCCCATGTAAGAAGGGTTTCTAGCATAAGGTGGTATGTTTGAATTATTTTGGGGAGTTTTGATGCCGATATCCAAGCCAGGATGCTAACATTATTTAGCTGGAGAATCTGTCCATCTAGCCTGACCCACTGCTTTTGAGTAGTGTTTTGCGACCACTCCACTAGTCTCTGTAATATTATGGCTTTTCTATACAAAGTCAAGTCTGGGAAGCCCAGACCCCCCCCTGTCCCATGGTAGATATAGGGTCTTTCAAGGGATTCTCGGTCTAGTCCCAGTCCAGATGAATTGTTCAATTGTCCTCTGCAGCTGGGGTAGAAAGTCAGTCGGTAAGTGAATAGGGACGGTCTGCATTACATAGAGAATTCGAGGCAATATGTTCATCTTAATGAGGCCAATTTTCCCCAACCAGGACAGCGATTTATTTTTCCAGGATGATAGATCGTTAATAATTTCTCTTCTCAGGGGTAGATAGTTATTTCTGAAAATATCTGAGGGGTCCGCAGGCAGGAATATACCGAGATATTTCAGCTTGGCAGCAGCTGTAGGGACCTTATATTCGGTCTCTAGGAGGCGAATATGATCTACAGGGGCATTTATGTTAAGGAGTTCTGATTTTGATAAGTTTAGGTGGAAGTTAGACAACGCACCATATTCGTCTAGCTCCTTCAGGAGCTGAGGGATAGAGGTGTCCACATTCGTTAGAGTGTAGAGGACATCGTCGGCGTAGAGAGCCTGTTTATATTCCTCCCGACCCACCGTCACCCCTTTAATGTATGGGTTGTTTCTCACCTTCTGAGCCAGGGCCTCAATAGAGAGGGCAAAAAGCAGGGGGGAAAGAGGGCATCCCTGTCGAGTGCCGTTTGAAATGCTAAATTTGTCAGACAGGGTGCCATTGATTCTAATTCGCGCGTTGGGGGCAGAGTATAACGAGAAGGTCATATTAATAAAGGCCTGTCCGAAATTCATAACCTTCATGACCTGACGCAGGAAGAGCCAGTCGACACGGTCGAAGGCCTTCTCTGCGTCCATCGAGAAGAGTGCCATAGGCACTCTCTCGGATTGGCCAAAATTTATCAGCTGGAATATTTTGTTGGTATTATCTCTGGCCTCTCTTCCGGGCACAAAGCCCACCTGATCGGTTGCGATAAGACTAGGGAGGTACCTGTTAAGCCGTGTAGCCAGGATTTTAGCAAATATTTTGATGTCTAAGTTCAGTAAAGAGATAGGTCTAAAGTTCGCAGGAGAAGTTGGGGGTTTACCGGGTTTAGGGATGACAGTGATATGTGCCTCGAGCAGTGAACTAGACATAACGGGGTTGTCTATAAGATTGTTGAAGAGAGTAAGCATCATAGGGCCTAGGGTTTTTTGAAAAAGTTTATAGTATTTAAGAGAAAAGCCGTCCGTGTTTTAGAGCTTGAGATAGCTCATCTATGGTGATTGAGTTGTCGAGGCTATTTTTTTGGTCTGAGTCTAATTGCGGTAGGTTCAAGGTTGAGAGGTACTGGTCTATTATTGCACTTCTAGTCATGGTATCGTCGGGGAGCCCCATACGTTTAGACTGATTTGGTAGGTTATATAGCCCTTTGCAATAGGTGTGAAAGGAGCCCGCAATTTGCTTACTACTTTTTAATATTGTGCCGTCTGGGTTTATTATGTGGTGGACATATGTCTTGAGCTGCTTCCTGCGGACAGCCCTGGCTAGCAATTTTCCAGGTCTGTTTCCACCCTCGTAGTATCTTTGTTTTATCGCGAGGGACTGACGTTAGTAAGCCTCGAGCTGGTGGAGGCCCAGGTCTTTCCTAGCCCTCTCTAGTTTATATTTGGTCTCTACGTCTAGTGGATTTTCCTTGTGTATGGTTTCTAATTGGGTTATTGTATCTAAGAGGTGGGTGAGTTTCAGTCTATGTTGCTTATTAAGGCGCGCCTTATGTTTGAGGAATTCGCCTCTTATAACACATTTGTGTGCCTCCCAGAAGTGTACTATTGACGTGTGTGAGGGGTCGTTATGCTGTAAGTAATCAGTCATGGATTTTTGAATTTCAGAAGTGATTAGAGGGTTGTCCAGTAGGGTGTCGTCGAGTCTCCAGACATAGGTCGTGGGGGGGATATCAGGCCATTGTATAATACATGTGACCAGTGTATGGTCCGACCAGGTTATTAGGCCTATTGAGCAGGAAGTGACCATGTCAAGTCCAGATTCATCCGTAAGGAAGTAGTCTATTCTGGAGTATTTGTTGTGTGGGGGAGAGTAATAGGTATAGTCTCTCCCCGACGGGTGTAGGGATCTCCAGATGTCGTGAAGCAAAAGGCTAGTGATCGTTGATTTAACAGATTTAATTATTTTTGTGGGGGTACTGGTCAAACCATTGGACGCGTCCAGTGAGGCGTCCATGGTAATGTTAAAGTCTCCTGAAAGAAATATTGGGCCCTTGGCCAGGTCAAGGAGGAGCTTTGATATTTTAGCCATAAATAGATGTTGGTCATTGTTTGGGCAATATATGGTGGCTAGGGTAATTGGGTGATCATATAGCTGCCCTCTGATTATCAGATATCTGCTGTCTGGATCCTTTTCTACATGTGCAATCTTTAAAGGTACAGAGTGGTGTAGCACTATGCCCACCCCGCCTTTTTTTGAAGAGCCGGATGCGAAAATCGCATTAGGGTAAAGAGTGTTAAACCATCTGGGTTCTCTGCCCCTGCGAAAGTGAGTCTCCTGAAAGAAGAGGATGTGACTATGTAATTCCTTAAGGGCATTGAAGGCTATTGAGCGCTTACCTGGATTATTTAACCCTTTAGCATTGATTGTGGTTAGAGTTATACCATGTGAGCAGAATCTGCTGTGATGATGGTTCATACTGCAGGGATGGAGGGGAAGAAAAAAAAAAAGGGAGGGAGGGAAAGGGTAAGGGCTAGGGGCTTAAGAGAAAAGAAGCAGGGGGAGGAAAAAAGGAAGGGGGAGGGTGGGGGTGTAATAGCTGTAAGGGCACTCTGCAGGAGGAGGGGGTTAGAAAATGCTTGCAGGCAGGTAGACAGCTTTACATAGTTTGGGGGGAGGGGGCTGGGCACCCTAGGTGAAAGTAAGTAACTACAATATTGCAAACAACAACCTGTAAATATAAACGAGAAAACAGTTAAGCATACAAGGCAGTCAACATTGGTCATAAAAGCATTCAGTGAGTAAACAAGGTAAAAGTTATTATCTGAGAGTTGATTTGCTCGACGTGTTCTCTGATAGTCCAAGTCTCTAGATTTACCACTCACTCACTGACCTAAACAATTCCCGTGGTAGCCACCACCCTACTCCCCTCCCCCCAACAAAACATGCAAACAATAAACCCCAACACCTAAACAAACTACAGGATCAAGACATCTTAGGGCACGCATGGCTGCGTCAGCGCCCTACAAGGCCAAAGCCCGAGGTAAATGTATCTATAGCCATAAAAGGATACTAAAGCTGCATGTCCAGGAAGGAAGCCGCAGAACCAGCTCCCCAGGGCCCTCTACATTTCCGTGAGTCTCGTCATGTTGCTGAATTGGAGGGGACAGACGGGCCAGCCTGCTGGTGATGAGGATCACTGATGGAGAGGCTATCATAAAAGGCCTGAACCTCCATTCCTGCTTTAAATATGGCGGTCTTGTTGTTATTGGACGCCACTATTGATACAGGGAATCCCCAGCGATAAGGGATCTTGTGAGCTCTCAGGTTAGCTGTAATGTGGCTCAGCTCCCTTCTCCTTTGCAAAGTCATTGGCGATAGGTCAGAGAAGATCTGTAATTCCTCACCCGCATGTTGTACCGGGTGTTTGATACGTGCTTGCCTGAGTATCTCTTCCTTATCTTTATAATTTAGGAAGCGGACAATTATATCCCTAGGGGGAGCCTTGGGAGGAGGCCTCGCCCTGAGAGCACGATGAGCTCGCTCCAATAGGACTTCTGGAGAAGAGGGTGTGTCCTTCAGCGTGTGAAATAGGCTCTGCAGGTATCCCTCTATGGCAGGGGGGTGTATGGTTTCAGAAACACCTCTGATCCGCAGGTTGTTCCTACGGCCTCTATTGTCGAGGTCCTCAAGCTTCTCAGTTAGTTGCTGTATAACTTCTGTGTGTTCTTCGATCTCTGCTTTCATGAGTCGGCAGGAGGTGTCGTTAGAGGCCTGTGTTGCTTCTACCTGTGTGACCCTAGTATCGAGTACTGTAATGTCTTTCCTCAAGTCGTAGAACAAAGATCTCATCTCTTGGACTGCATTCATTATGTCCTCCTTAGAGGAGAGAAGACGGAGATCTTCCTTTGTTATAAGGTGGTCAGCTTGTGTAGTTTCTTTCTGAGATAGATTGTGGGGTTCATGTTGCTCTGCCTCCATTGTAACTTGTACAGCACTGCTAGGATGCTCCACCTGCTTTAGGTACTTGTTTAGGGTGCGTATAGGTGTTTGTTTCTCAGATTTGTTTTGCTTCTTACACGGCATGCCTCGTGCGCCCCCAGAAAGGAAGGACAGCAACCTAGGGTAAGTGTGATTACATGCAGCACCCCTGCAAGGAAGGCGGGTGAGGTGGGTATAGCAGTGGAGTTGGGTGCTTTAGGAAAACGAAAATTGGCGTTCAGCCAGATAGAATAAAAGCGTTGTTATTCTATGCTGCAAAGTTAGATAAATAAGCCCCCTCTCAGGGGACCCAAAATGAGGGCAGACTCTTTAATGACCAAATACCCCAAAGTTGTGCTGTTGCTGAGCAGCGTGGCAAATGGCTATAACGTGCTATGCTTGTGTGGAGTAGGTGTTCCCCACGTGTTGGATTAATACTATATTTTTCCCCAACCACAGGCTAGGGTGTTCAAGCAGGAAACTAATTCCCTCTGATTGTATAGGTGTTTTTTTTTTTTCTTTGTTTTTTTTTTTTTATTTATTTGTTTTCTTTGTTTTTTTGTAATTTAGGGGGTATGAAGATGCTAGTGCAGACAGTCCCTTTGAGATGTGACCCCCTCCAGGCCTCACACGCGGTTCACACAGAGTAGGAGAGTGTGTTGTTTTGAAATGTAACGGGTCTAATTATGCAGTGTGACCCCGAAGCTCTTCAATATTGGTGGCTAATATCGGTCCGGTTCCCGTGTGGTATTTGTGGCAGCGGGGCACTATAATGTCAGCCGGACTACATCCGGTTACAAGGTGAGGCAGAATCTTCTTACCCCAATTGTATATATAAGACCGGTGTCCAGGCTCCTCCGTTTTTGGTGTCTGCCGCCACACGCACTGGGTAGCACCGCTGCGAGGCCGTGAACAGCTGAGGGGAATTGCGATGAAGCAGCAAACAGCAACTGAAGTCTCAGGTCTACCGCCGTCACTCTCTTTAACGCTGCTGTAATGTAGGCCACAAAGTTTCGTTCCTCCTTGTCCCCCTACCACTCAATAAAAAGTGCTGCCAACAAGATAGGGATAACGGGTGGGGGTCGAAGTTATAGTTCCCCCTGTGAAAGGTATTTTTAGGGGAGGGAAATGCCTAAAGTTATAAGTTTGTTAGCCTGGGGGTTGAAGAGCGCTTTCAAGGCACAGCCATCACCCTGCGTGGCCAAGCTCCGCCCCCGCACAAGTCTGGATTTATTTTTAACTTTATTCCTCCAATTTTAATTAGGTCCCTCTTCGTTTTAATCTTTTAAAGTTGCTAATTCTTCATTGGACCACTCATTAGATGTTTCCCTAAATGCAAAGAACCTTTTTAAAGTTAATTTGCGGATACATAATTGTATGTCTTTGGTGATCTCAAATTGTTACTGCTGCCTTAAAGGGACAGTAAACACCAGCATTTTTGCTGTTTAAAAAGGTAGATAATCCCTTTATTACCCATTCCCCAATTTTGCATAACCAACACAGTTATATTAATATACTTTTTACCTCTGTGATTACCTTGTATCTATGCCTCTGCAAACTGCCTTCTTATTTCAGTTCTTTTGACAGAAATGCATTTTTAGCCAATCAGTGCTTACTCTTAGGAGCTTCACGTGCCGGAGCTCAATGTTATCTATATGAAACACATGAATTAACGCCCTCTAGTGGTGAAAAACTGTCAAAATGCTTTCCGATTAGAGGCAGTCTTCAAGGTCTAAGAAATTAACACATGAACCTCCTAGATTTAGCTTTCAACTAAGAATACCAAAAGAACAAAGCAAAATTGGTAATAAAAGTAAATTGGAAAGTTGTTTAAAATTACATGCCCTATTTAAATCATGAAAGATTTTTTGTGACTTTACTGTCCCTTTAACTAGTATAACACTGAGGTCCAGTAATCACTGCAATAACATGTTACACAGTGAAAGTAATAAGTATGTAGCATACAAAACAGACTTCCTCTATATATAAAAGTGTTTTATAAAGTGGTTTAGTAAAATTAAAGAGACACTAAAGTCAAAATTAAATTTGCATGATACAGATAGAGCAGCAATTTTAAACAACTTTCCAATTTACTTCCATTAAAAAAAGTGCACAGTCTTTTTATATTTACACTTTTTGAGTCACCAGCTTCTAATAAGCATGTGCAAGAGTTTACAAAATATACTTATATGCATTTGTGATTGGCAAGTGACTGTCACATGGTACAGGGAGAGTGGAAATAGACATAACGTAGATTTGTCAGAAAATCTACTGCCCATTTGAAGTTCAGACTAAGTGCTATTTCATTATCTTAATAAGCATGCATTTGTTGATTATTCAAATCTACTGTATTTACTGGTCCTTTAACAGCACACAATCAGAATGAATAAACCTATAACTTAATGACATAGTTGTCAGTAACACACAAGGGGCCAGAGTATAAGTGGAGCGTTATTTAACGTTCCCACTCAAGCGTTAACTGCGCTAGAAGTAAGCTTTTTTACAGAGTTGGGTTGCGCTCATATTATAAGTTGAAAGTAAACTGTTTTTGCTTGCATGCTAACCCGATAAGCCCAGAACTTAGAATATCTTGTGTGCGATAACCTATTCCTCCATAGAAGTCAATAGAGCAAAAAAAGTGAAAAAAAACACCCTACTCCCGCACAAATCCAATATTCTAAAGTGCCTTAACCTGACATGAAAATATGAATATTTTACATTCCAATGTTCTTCACAGAAGAGTATGTTCTATTTATTCATCAATAAATATTTCTATATATCTATATGATGTTTTTTAAATACAATATATATTTATATCTATCTATCTATCTATCTATCTATCTATCTATCTATATATATATATATATATATATATAGGTAAAGTTTAGGATCCAACACTCACACTATTGCCAGCACTTTGGTGCACTTCAAAAATTGCAGCAGTGCTGCTGAATAAATTGTAAATTGTTCAAAACGATGAGTGCCTTTTCTACTTTTACTTTTATCTATCTATCTATCTATCTATCTATCT